>NW_019384522.1:76846-84709 GCF_000671375.1 Centruroides sculpturatus
CTTGGGAGTAAGGCTCAAAGAACATAGATATGCCATAAGAAAAGCGTCTAATTCAACGGTTTTGTCACAAATGGCGCAAGCGCAAGGCTCTGAGATAAAATGGGATGAGGCAACAATCATCAAACCTCTGTCTTCCCCAACTCTAGCAATGACGGCGGAGAAAATAGAAATATATTGAAGTAAGATAGGAGAAGGCTGTTTAAATGCGAGGGATGCGGAGAGCCTACCTTCGGCATGGAAATATTTGGTTAAGAAATTTACTAGAAACTTCGACCAGAATTAGTACATTGAAGATTTATGTTATTTTTGTTTTATTGTTTTATTTTAATTTTTATATATTCTTCCGTTATTTTTTCTCTTGTAAAATTTTTGATTTAAAAAATTTTTATGTTCTATTCATGGAACACTTACGTTCCATTTTTCGACCTGAAGATGGCCTATTAACTAGGCTGAAAACGTTTGTTTTTTAAAATTATATTTATTTCTCGGCAAAAAAGGTGTTTTGTTTCTCTTTATGAAGGATAGTTGAATGGTTTTTATTTTTATTGAATTCTCCAGTAAGCAAGTATACAATTATGAAAATGTTATCATAACTCACTGCTTTCTTAATAAGGAGGCCTTGATGGCAAAAACATTGGGAGAAAAATTAAAAGAAGTTTTAGATCAAGTTGTTCAGATGGTAAGACTTATTAAAAGAAAATCTATCAAATCACATTTATTTGAAAAGCTTTGTATGGATATGGATTCACAACACAGACAGCTGCTTTTACACACTGAGGTGAGGTGGTTGTCAAGAGGAAAAGTACTTACCTGTGTATATGAGCTACAACAAGAACTTGTTGCATTTTTTGAAGAGATGAAACAGGTAAATTTTTGTAACCTCCTTCAGTGCGAATTTTGGATTGTCAGGTTTCAGTATTTTGTCGATATATTTCAGCAGCTCAATATTTTAAATACTAGCATGCAAGGGAAAAAAAAAAATATTCTCACATCCACTGACAAAATGAAAGCATTTCAGAAAAACTACAGATTTGGAAAAGAAAAGCTGTTAAAGGTAGTTTGGAAATGTTTCCATTGGTAAATAACACTTGCATAAATGAAACACTTCCAATAATAGTTGAATATTTAATATGTTTAGAAGAACAATTGGGTTCTTATTTTCCATCACTTAGCACTGAACAATACAATTGAATTAGAAACCCATTCTTGTAAGCTTCTAGTGATTTTGGTTTAACATTAACAGAAGAACTGGCAGCTATATCCACTGATCGTAGATTGATGATTAAACATAAGGAATTGTCTCTTGAAGCCTTTTGGATTTCTATAAAAGAAGAATATGTGGCAATATCTAAAAAAGTTTTGAACATTTTACTACAATTTTCAACATTCTATTTATGTGAATTAGGATTTTCTACCCTCAACATAATTAAGAGTAAAAAGAGAGAAATTCTTCAATGTATTGACGATAAAATGAGAGTTTGCCTTTCAAATATATGCTCAAACATTGAAGAAATCACCAGGACACATTAGGCTCATGTTTCTCATAAACACAAGAATGAAAAAACTTAACACATTTGTACCGGGACCTGCCGAATTTGCTAAATCTTACTAAGAATGTATCTATATATACATAAAAAGATAACTTTTTTGTCATTTTTTTATTTTTTAACTCCTCTTTTTTATGAATTCTAAAAAGCATAACTCAAAAAATATAACATAAAAATGTTTTTTAATGTCAGAATAAATTTAATTTTGTCGTATTTATTTCATTTATTTACCATAAAAGCATGCTTGGCCTTTATATATTTTTTCTTTAATATTTGACTTAATTATTATAATATATTTCTCAGAAATTTGTATACAGTGTGCCTACAATTATTTGTAAGATCTTAAAATGTGCCATGACTTCAAAAAGTTTGAGAATCACTGATCTATATGTATATACTGTATAATAAAATAAATATTTTTCTAAATTTTCATTTTATTATATAGTATGTAGGTATTTGTTGTTTTTGTGTTTTAATTTATTATTAGGGCATTCTTTTTCTTTTGTGCATTTTGTTATCATATCTTATTAAATCAATTATTATTTTAATTTTGTACTGTCTTAATCGTATTTTATCATCACCATCATGGCTATTTGACACAACAGCACTTATCACACTTTCTTCGTCTTTAATTATTATCAAAGTTATACTTTTCTTCTAATCGTTATTATTTGATGATATAGAAGAAATCACTTTATAATTTTGCATAATGACATATGTGAAAATATATCATCCAAGTTACATTTTTAGTATATTTATTTGCATAGAATAGTAATGAATACTTGTTTAGGAATTTTTTTTATATCAAATTTTATCACCATTATCATACAGTCATAAGAAGGTTTTATGATATATAATATTAATACTTTGAAACAGTGGTGATATTCGAAATATTTAACACAGGGTTCGTAACAGAAAATTTTTCCTTAACAATTTTTTTTCACTCAAATGGTGCATTAACAACATTAGTGCAAAAACTGACATTAAGATACTCATATAAATAAAAATGATATATATTACACGCAATGATAAAACTGACATAACTATGTGGTAAGTCACAAACATCGACAAACAAAATGGAAGTTTTGGTTAGAAATAAATACAATACTTTTTCTTGTGATATATCTAATAATAGACAGATGTCCTCATCTCTCAAAATACAATATCTTTTTTCTTTCACTGTCGATAGCCTGACATGTTTCTGCAGCCACCTTGTATTTTCTTGCGCGCATGGGATTGTGGGATCTCTCTTATGACTGGATCTAGTTTCAAGAATTCTCTTGAGTCGATCACGATTGAACCTCGTTTCAGTCGAGATTGAAATGGTCGAGGGAGGTCGCACAAAGGCTCTAGTTTAGTAGTGTTACAAAGTATAATACGTATATTTTAATATATTTTTTAAAAGAAACAAAACCACTGAGAAATGTTACATGTGTTTAACAAGGTTCAGAAAACTTTGGAAATGTTAACAACGGGTTCGGCCGAACCTGTGCGAACCCGCTGAATATCACCACTGCTTTGAAATAATTTAAAACAAATACACTGGTTCCAATTGAATTAAGATAACTTATTTTCTAATATTACAAAATATAGTTTTGAAGAAAGTAACACAGCTTTACATTAAATTTAAATGCTATAAATATTATTCTAAAAGAAACTACTAGTTTGCAAGACTAATAGAGTATATCAAGAATTTAAACTTAATGAACAAATTTTTAAAATGAAAATATGGTACATTTTTAGTATATAATACTAATGCAAATATACAGGCTCAACAGATATAATTCATTAGTTGTAATTAATGAATAGGTTTAAAATAGAACACAACTTGGCAAGGAATATTAATGTAAAGTTTGTTAAATATTGAATGAAATCAATGTCCTAAACAAATACTGTGTCAATATTTATATTGTTGAATGACCAATTTTGCCACTATTTCATCAACCAATTTTTTTTCTATCTGAATATTACTGTACTTTATTAATATATTTATAAAATCTAATTATAAATGAAAATCATGTTATTTTATCATCAGAGATGAAAGTAGTTTTATTCTTTTATGATACAGAAAATAAAGTTTTCCCTTCGTAACTTATAAATTATTAGGCCTATGGATTAAATGTGAACCATTACACCTTTATCCAGAAAAATTACAATTTCAATGATTATCCTTTCAAGCCATAATTTATATAAGGCATAACAGAATCCATCTTTTTATGTAACTGAAATAAATTTTAGTAAGCAGTTTAATTAAAGTTCTACTTTTACTACAAAAAAAATCCACAATTTCAATTTTCTAAGTTTAGAACAAAGAGTGGCAATAGGTTTTTCAAATATTATTATAATTAAAGGAAGTAAATGAATTTACTAAACTGCCAAATGATCGCCTAAATATAGGGCTATTATATGGCTAATTAAATGATTAGAATAAAGTAATTTGTCATTAGAGGTAGGCGTTAGGTGCCATCTCTTAAGTAAATTAATAATTAAAATTAAATAAATAAATTATTAAATTAATTTTAGAATTTTCTGGAATAAAAAAACTGGCTCGGGACGGGCCTTGAACCCGCAACCTCCGCTTGCCGTGTGGTGTGCTTGCCAGTTACGCCACCCGGACCCCGAGCAAGTCTTCGCTTCCAGAATTATATTAGATTAGATATAACCTTACTTGGTCTAACGCCTACCTCTAATGACAAATTACTTTATTCTAATTATTTAATTAGCCATATAATAGCCCGATATTTAGGCGATCGTTTGNTTTTGTTAGAAATCATAAATTTAAAATATTTCTTTAAGTTAGTAGCAATTTTTCAGAAAAGTAACAAAACAATATAGTCTTCTTTCTTTTTAATATGCAATACAATAGTGTTCTGCTAGTTTGAATACCACTAATCTGAATATCCAAACATGTTTTGGTCAGTGAAAAGAAAATTTTCTCCAACAAGAAGTCCACATAGAGGTGTTCCCCTATCTCTTTCCGGAGTGAACCATGTGAACCACTTCATCAAACTTGTCAAACATTGAGGATCTTGCTGTTTCTCGATTTTCAACCAATTTTTCTGAAGTAGAGGCACAAAACTGCTTGATCTTTGTGCAGTTTTTTCAAGTCAGCTATTGTGGCCTTGCCTACTCCAAACTCTACTGCCAATTCCATTGCACTTTCACCCTTGTCCAGCCTTTTCAAAACATCCAGCTTATCTTTCAAAGTAATGTTGTGTGTTTCTGTTTCATGGCCATTGTAGCAGCAGACTAAACTAAACTAAAATAATGTAGAGCAAAAAGTACATTTAACATCCATAATTATGCATACTAACTCACACAGTAGCATCAGTCAACTGATTGGAATCCTGGACTGTGTATTAAAAACAATGTTTTTTACAATTAAAATAATTTTTTTTTGGTACATATTATTATCATTTCTTATTAAATCAATTATTATTTTAATTTTGCACTGTCTTAATCATATTGTATTATCATCCTCATGGCTATTTGACACAACTACACTTTTCACAGTATCTTCGTCTTTAAGATGCCAAAGTCAACAGCGTGTGACCAGTAAATGTTCTTTTCATTCATTTTATTATATAGTATGTAGGTATTTGTTGTTTTTGTGTTTTAATTTATTATTAGGGCATTCTTTTTCTTTTGTGCATTTTGTTATCATATCTTATTAAATCAATTATTATTTTAATTTTGTACTGTCTTAATCGAATTTTATCATCACCATCATGGCTATTTGACACAACAGCACTTATCACACTTTCTTCGTCTTTAATTATTATCAAAGTTATACTTTTCTTCTAATTGTTATTATTTGATGATATAGAAGAAATCACTTTATAATTTTGCATAATGACATATGTGAAAATATATCATCCAAGTTACATTTTTAGTATATTTATTTGCATAGAATAGTAATGAATACTTGTTTAGGAATTTTTTTTATATCAAATTTTATCACCATTATCATACAGTCATAAGAAGGTTTTATGATATATAATATTAATACTTTGAAACAGTGGTGATATTCGAAATATTTAACACAGGGTTCGTAACAGAAAATTTTTCCTTAACAATTTTTTTTCACTCAAATGGTGCATTAGCAACATTAGNACAGTGTTGAATAAATTTCGTGCAGGTAAAGATGAGGTGGAATCATCCTTTCCCTGAATGTTACAGTCACATAGTCCATTTCCTTTGTTAAGGAACCTGTGTAAATAACTTTTGAAGTTACCATGCCCTGTTAGGATTTGAGTAAAAACGTGGGTTGTGCTCAGATGCTTCGGGTAAGGCCTCCTGATGACATCTGGGATAAATTGAAAGGTGTTGCGTCTAGTGGGGCTGTTTTCCCAGTCAGATTGCCACCAAGCCAAGGCATTTATACAGATGGCGTCCCTTTCATGATAGACTGTGTTAAGGGTCTTACATCTTTTGTAAAAAAACAAAATGAGAATGTTATAAAAATAAAAACCATTCAACTATCCAGCATAATTCTTTAATAACATAAAAACGTTTTCAAACGCATTAAGCGTTCATCATCAGTTATTTCTCTAATTCGAAATGGGAAATTCGAAAAATTACGCAANTGTTGAATAAATTTCGTGCAGGTAAAGATGAGGTGGAATCATCCTTTCCCTGAATGTTACAGTCACATAGTCCATTTCCTTTGTTAAGGAACCTGCGTAAATAACATTTGAAGTTACCATGCCCTGTTAGGATTTGAGTAAAAACGCCCTGATACCATGCCCTGTTAGGATTTGAGTAAAAACGTGGGTTGTGCTCAGATGCTTCGGGTAAGGCCTCCTGATGACATCTGGGATAAATTGAAAAGTGTTGCGTCTAGTTGGGCTGTTTTCCCAGTCAGATTGCCACCAAGCCAAGGCATTTATACAGATATCGTCCCTTTCATGATAGACTGTGTTAAGGGTCTTGCATCTTTTGTAAAAAAACAAAATGAGAATGTTATAAAAATAAAAACCATTCAACTATCCAGCATAATTCTTTAATAACATAAAAACGTTTTCAAACGCATTAAGCGTTCATCATCAGTTATTTCTCTGATTCGAAATGGGAAATTCGAAAAATTACGCAAATGAATTTCAAATAAATGGTTATGTAAAAAATTAAAAGGTAACATGTTATAAACGAAAGTGATACATACAAATTTCCGTGTGTTTAATAAATAATAATAAAAATAAATAAATAAATAAAATATCTATCAAGGATCATCCTAAGCCCGATTAAGCCTTTTATATAGATCTATGCCAATTCATCGCAAAAAGATTTCCAAGCAGACGAAAGCCCGTCGGCATCCCTATAGTTGATACGCTGCGTGCTCTTCTGTGCCCTGTGGATTTCCAGCTTTTCGAGATATTTTACCATGTGTCTAGATCTGGTAGCTTTTATTATAGAGGCCTGATCACAGAAGACAGTAATGCCTTGTTGTTTAGCATAAGTGGCAAGGACCATACTGTCAACAGTTTTGTTCACTGAAAGCTTATGCTCATTGATTCTTTTTTTCAAATTCCTCAAAATTGCACCTATATATACTAAGTTAGAGTTGAACCTATGGTCTCTTAGCAGTATTGAATATATTCCTGTTAAGGAGTTACGTTCATAATCCCCCTTGTCATTCCTTAATATCCTGTATATAGTGGGATTACGTCAATAAACTATTTGTAAGTTCTTATTTTTGGAAACCCTCTTGACAATCGGTTTAAGAAAGGGTATATAATCGAGGACCACTTTTTCTTTTTGGTGGTGTTACTTTTGCCTACTTGCAAGATTATTATCTTTCTTAATGAGAGCCTCTATTCTTTTTCTCCCGTAGCCATGCTGTATGGCAGTTCTTTGTATATACGAGGGCTGTTCGGAAAGTTCGCGGCCTTGCCTAAATGCGGCGCTGCGATCAATTTTATTTTTGGCGGGAATAATTCAGCCATCTGTGCTAGAGATACGATACCAATTTCCGCTTGATTTGTCATAAAGTTTTGCCACGACAGCTTAGCAAATAGTAAGTGTGCATATGCTTTGTCAAAAATGGAGAAGACAGAGACTCGTGCGGTCATAAAATACCTGACGAAAAAGGTTTTATTCCATGTCAAATCAAAGCTGACATGGATGAAGTTTTGGGAGAGTCTGCTCCATTTTACACCACTGTGAAAAAATGGACAGCCCTTTTTAACTATGGCAGAGAGAGTGTGGAAGATGACCCTCGCAGCGGACGGCGGTCAACTGCTGTCACTGAAGAAAATATCGACAAAGTTCACAATTTGGTATTAGCAGATCGCCGTTTGAAAACGCGTGAGATAGCTGA
>NW_019384522.1:87080-124750 GCF_000671375.1 Centruroides sculpturatus
TATACAGTGGAACCCCGGTTAACGAACGTCCTGGTTAACGACCAAATCGGTTAACAAACTTTTATTTTGCAAAAATTTTGTCTCGGATAATGAACAAAATTTGGATAACGAATGTAACGGTATTTTGTGTCAAATTTTAGTTGGTGTTAGGCATGCGCGAGTTAAGCATTGCTTTTCCGAGTGTTTGTGCTATACTTCTTTTTTCAGTTTTGTGATTTATATATTTAATCAATATGGCATCCAAGAAAGAAAAAAGTCATAGTGGCAATAGAAAACAACAATGCAATATAAACGATAATGCGCTATCGCATTTGAGAAAAATTTTGATTAAAAGAGTAAGACAATCAACTTTAGATCAATTTCTTGTTCCTTATGGAAAGAGTTTGTTTGTTTGTTTAAGTTATGGCAACGCAACACTTGGGCGATCTACCTAGGGGGAATGCATTCTGGGAGGTGTTTTTAAGGGAAACTGGCCCCTATTTAGGCATTACAGACGAGGAAAAAACCCAGAAACCTCCCTGTGGCCAGCCTGTCTAAGCGAGGTGCGAACCCACAAACGAACTCCCCGTGTTCAAGGTACGAAGACCACTTAGCCGCTGCTGGGTTTTTTTTTTACCAAAAGAGACTTTGACTCAAAGAATCTGACGATGGAGTGCTACCTGTTATTTTTTTGGAGGGGATTCCCCTTCTAAGCATTAAGGTTCGTATATCTCCACTTTTCTGCCACCAACTACAACAAATGAAGGTATGTACAGTGCTATTTTATTAAACAAAGTTTACATGTTTGTTGCTGTAATGATAGATACTATGTTTTTCTACATTTTCATCAAAGAAAATTACTGTATATTACAAATAAAATCTCAAAAATTTCAGACTAGAACGGATTAATTGCATTTGCATTAATTCTGTGGGAAAAATTGCTTCGGTTAACGAACAATTCAGTCAACGAATGGAGTTGCGGAATGGATTAAGTTCATTAACCGGGGTTCCACTATACAAGAACTTTTTGTATTTTTTGGAGAGATGAAACAGTTACATTTTTGTAACCTCCTTCAGTGCAAATTTTGGATTGCCAGGTTATAGTATTTGGCTGATATATTTCAGCAGCTCAATATTTTGAATACTAGCATGCAAGGGAAAGAAGAAAATATTCTCACATCCATTGACAAAATGAAAGCATTTCAGAGAAAACTATAGATTTGGAAAAGAAAACTGTTGAAGGTAGTTTGGAAATGTTTCCACTGGTAAATAACACTTGCATAAATGAAACACTTCCAATAATAGTTGAAAATTTAATAAGTTTAGAAGAAAAATTGGATTCTTATTTTTTATCACTTAACACTAAACAATACAATTGGATTAGAAACCCATTCACGGAAGCTTCAAATGATTTTGGTTTAACATTAACAGAAGAAGAACTGGCAGCTATATCCACTGATCGTGAATTAATGATTAAACATAAAGAATTGTCTCTTGGACTTCTATGAAAGAAGAATATATGGCAATATCTAAAAAAGTTTTGAACATTTTACTACAATTTTCAACATCCTATTTATGTGAATTAGGATTTTCTACCCTCAACATAATTAAGAGTAAAAAGAGAGGAATTCTTCAATGTATTGATGAGGAAATGAGAGTTTGCCTTTCAAATATATGCCCAAACATTGAAGAAATTCCTTGGACACATCAGGCTCATGTTTCTCATAAACACAAGAATGAAAAAACTTAACACATTTGTACCGGGACCTGCCGAATTTGCTAAATCTTACTAAGAATGTATCTATATATACATAAAAAGATAACTTTTTTGTCATTTTTTTATTTTTTAACTCCCCTTTTTTATGAATTCTAAAAAGCATAACTCAAAAAATATAACATAAAAATGTTTTTTAATGTCAGAATAAATTTAATTTTGTCGTATTTATTTCATTTATTTACCATAAAAGCATGCTTGGCCTTTATATATTTTTTCTTTAATATTTGACTTAATTATTATAATATATTTCTCAGAAATTTGTATACAGTGTGCCTACAATTATTTGTAAGATCTTAAAATGTGCCATGACTTCAAAAAGTTTGAGAATCACTGATCTATATGTATATACTGTATAATAAAATGAATATTTTTCTAAATTTTCATTTTATTATATAGTATGTAGGTATTTGTTGTTTTTGTGTTTTAATTTATTATTAGGGCATTCTTTTTCTTTTGTGCATTTTGTTATCATATCTTATTAAATCAATTATTATTTTAATTTTGTACTGTCTTAATCGTATTTTATCATCACCATCATGGCTATTTGACACAACAGCACTTATCACACTTTCTTCGTCTTTAATTATTATCAAAGTTATACTTTTCTTCTAATCGTTATTATTTGATGATATAGAAGAAATCACTTTATAATTTTGCATAATGACATATGTGAAAATATATCATCCAAGTTACATTTTTAGTATATTTATTTGCATAGAATAGTAATGAATACTTGTTTAGGAATTTTTTTATATCAAATTTTATCACCATTATCATACAGTCATAAGAAGGTTTTATGATATATAATATTAATACTTTGAAACAGTGGTGATATTCGAAATATTTAACACAGGGTTCATAACAGAAAATTTTTCCTTAACAATTTTTTTTCACTCAAATGGTGCCTTAACAACATTAGTGCAAAAACTGACATTAAGATACCCATATAAATAAAAATGATATATATTACACGCAATGATAAAACTGACATAACTACGTGGTAAGTCACAAACATCGACAAACAAAATGGAAGTTTTGGTTAGAAATAAATACAATACTTTTTCTTGTGATATATCTAATAATAGACAGATGTCCTCATCTCTCGAAATACAATATCTTTTTTATTTCACTGTCGATAGCCTGACATGTTTCCGCAGCCATCTTGTATTTTCTTGCGTGCATGGGATTGTGGGATCTCTCTTATGACTGAATCTAGTTTCAAGAATTCTCTTGAGTCGATCACGAACAAACCTCGTTTCAGTCAAGATTGAAATGGTCAAGGGAGGTCGCACCAAGGCTCTAGTTTAGTAGTGTTACAAAGTATAATACATATATTTTAATATATTTTTTAAAAGAAACAAAACCACTGAGAAATGTTACATGTGTTTAACAAGTTCAGAAAACTTTGGAAATGTTAACAACGGGTTCGGCTGAACCTGTGCGAACCCACTGAATATCACCACTGCTTTGAAATAATTTAAAACAAATACACTGGTTCCAATTGAATTAAGACAACTTATTTTCTAATATTACAAAATATAGTTTGAAGAAAGTAACACAGCTTTACATTAAATTTAAATGCTATAAATATTATTCTAAAAGAAACTACTAGTTTGCAAGACTAATAGAGTATATCAAGAATTTAAACTTAATGAACAAATTTTTAAAATGAAAATATGGTACATTTTTAGTATATAATACTAATGCAAATATACAGGCTCAACAGATATAATTCATTAGTTGTAATTAATGAATAGGTTTAAAATAGAACACAACTTGGCAAGGAATATTAATGTAAAGTTTGTTAAATATTGAATGAAATCAATGTCCTAAACAAATACTGTGTCAATATTTATATTGTTGAATGACCAATTTTGCCACTATTTCATCAACCAATTTTTTTTCTATCTGAATATTACTGTACTTTATTAATATATTTATAAAATCTAATTATAAATGAAAATCATGTTATTTTATCATCAGAGATGAAAGTAGTTTTATTCTTTTATGATACAGAAAATAAAGTTTTCCCTTCGTAACTTATAAATTATTAGGCCTATGGATTAAATGTGAACCATTACACCTTTATCCAGAAAAATTACAATTTCAATGATTATCCTTTCAAGCCATAATTTATATAAGGCATAACAGAATCCATCTTTTTATGTAACTGAAATAAATTTTAGTAAGCAGTTTAATTAAAGTTCTACTTTTACTACAAAAAAAATCCACAATTTCAATTTTCTAAGTTTAGAACAAAGAGTGGCAATAGGTTTTTCAAATATTATTATAATTAAAGGAAGTAAATGAATTTACTAAACTGCCAAATGATCGCCTAAATATAGGGCTATTATATGGCTAATTAAATGATTAGAATAAAGTAATTTGTCATTAGAGGTAGGCGTTAGGTGCCATCTCTTAAGTAAATTAATAATTAAAATTAAATAAATAAATTATTAAATTAATTTTAGAATTTTCTGGAATAAAAAAACTGGCTCGGGACGGGCCTTGAACCCGCAACCTCCGCTTGCCGTGTGGTGTGCTTGCCAGTTACGCCACCCGGACCCCGAGCAAGTCTTCGCTTCCAGAATTATATTAGATTAGATATAACCTTACTTGGTCTAACGCCTACCTCTAATGACAAATTACTTTATTCTAATTATTTAATTAGCCATATAATAGCCCGATATTTAGGCAATCGTTCGGCAGTTTAGTAGTTATACTATTCGGGCTTTGAATGTTGTTATTTATGTAAATGAATTTTTTGTATACTTTTGTGCATAATTTTTGATAACAGTACAGAGATAACCTATTAGGTTTAATTAAATTTAATGTTAAAGTTTAAGTCATCTCTGAACATATTTTTGAGAATTAAATTTTTGAAGAGAAGTTTAGAAAAAAAAAGTTGCAAAAAGATGGAATTGTTATCTAATATTAAAATGACATAAAAATTCTAAAAAGTAATATTACAATTATTGCTTAAAAACTTTAATATGACTTTTAGAATTTTATTCAAAAAAAAAAAAAAAATACAAATTTATTTAAATTAGTAAAATTATAAATACCATGTGAAGTCCATAAAGAACTTTTGCCATATCAACAATACTCTCAACCAATTGAGTGGGTAATACTGCTGCTGTACCTTCTCTTCTTGTTCCTAATTTACTATATAAATAGTGTTGCCAACTCATATCATCACTAGGATCAATCTAACAAAAATAAAATATGAATTATATATAAATATAACATAAATTTTGCACATATATATTATAAGTTTATATTATGTTCTAAGAAGATTACATAGTCCAAGAAAAAGTATTCCAATACTAATAAGTCTATAAAGTTGAAAAAAATCTTTATATCCTTAGGATTTTCAACCAAATTTATTTCAAATAAATAAATCATTTAACAGAATAAAACTTTACTAAATAAAACTTTTAATTAAAATTAATTACATAATGTCCCTGAAAAAGATTTTAAAAATTTTTATCATATAGCTTGATATTAAAGTTTTTTCGCATAGTAAACTATCAGTATATAAGTTTTTGTTTGAAAGTGATAAAAAAATTTTTCTTGAAAAATTATTCCTTTCTTCTAAAGAAATGAAACTTTTGATTTTCAGCTCATAATTTAATTATATATGACAGGATAGTCTAATCTTTTCCAGTTCAACTGCTAAATTGTACTTTCTATCAATAGTTAGTTATAGACTAGAGAAATATTTTTCTATGAGTATAAAAAAAATAAAACATTTTCAATTTTTAACTAAATAACACAGTATAAGTAAACAACATTTTAACGAGAATTCTGAGCTAAGATTCAAAACCAATTTCTATTTATTTAGTGAAAAGTTGTAGTGTTTACTTCAATAAATCTTCACCAACCTATTTTCTGTTTACTTTTTAATATTTTCATTGTTGAAAATTTACATTCACATAAGTATTACCAAATATTGAAAAAATGTTTAGAATAAAATTTCTCAAATTTGGATACAATACTTTTGAATGCAAAAAATTGATTGTGGTAAATCATGCATGGAAGAGTTTAATGAAAATTTCTCAATTATCAAATAAAATGACATTGGCCAATTATCTACCAAGGTTAGATTGCAAGTTAGACAACCCTAATATATGATATATTTTTTTACATTTTTAATATATAATTTGAGTAAAAATTAATAGTAAGTGATATTACCTTATCAGGAAGAGTCAACTGAAGGCTTATATAATCAAGTATATCTGATTCTTGTTGCTTCTGTAAATTAAATTATAAAATTAAATGTAATGTAATATCACAAATAATACTGCATATCTTATTTCTTTTTTATGCACACTTCATACCAAATAAAAATACAGTAAATTCTGGTTAATTAAAACACATCACAACTAAAACATTTTGGTAGAATTATGTGAAGTTAATTTAAAGTATTAAAAATATATAAAATAAACTACTATTTATTGAGCAATAAAAATACTTAAGTAAATTCTGGATAAATAGTACAGATTATAAAAAATATTTAGGCCATAGTATATGTTACAGTAAAAGTGATAACATGTAATTATGGTAATTATGCATAATGGCTATTTATTATGCACAATCACCAATCATCTTGGTGAGTTTGATAAATTTCACTAAATTTCTCACTTTTATTGGTAATTATGTGCAATTCAAAATGAATTTGGTAAGTTTGATGGATATTGCTAAATATATTACTTTTATAGNGTGGCAATAGGTTTTTCAAATATTATTATAATTAAAGGAAGTAAATGAATTTACTAAACTGCCAAATGATCGCCTAAATATAGGGCTATTATATGGCTAATTAAATGATTAGAATAAAGTAATTTGTCATTAGAGGTAGGCGTTAGGTGCCATCTCTTAAGTCAAATGATCGCCTAAATATAGGGCTATAATATGGCTAATTAAATGATTGCAATAAAGTAATTTGACACTAGAGGTAGGCGTTAGGCTTCATCTGTATATATATATATATATAAATTATAATGTCAACTAAAGCAGTGTTTTTCAACCTGTGGGTCGCGACCCCCAGAGGAGTCGCGAAGCCTTACACGGGGGGTCGCGGGTAAAAGAAAAAGACAAGTGTTTGTAGGTCCTACACTACATTAAAAAACTACAATTTCACCGAGAAGGCTGTAGTACCTGTTTATTATACAGTACAGTTGGATTTTTGATTGACAATTAGGTCTGAATGATAGGTGTTGCCATGGAGGGGCCCGAGTGGTTACGGCCCACCCCAGAAAATGATAGCCGAATAAGTGTTGAGCTGACTTATAAAATGAAGTAATAAGTAGAAAAGTAGAAGTTGATAACTCTCATCCTAAAAAAAAAAGGTCAACAGCACTCCAATGTTATTATGAAAAGGAAGTGTAATACCATACGTGTCTTAAGTTATTGTCGATTCTTAGCAAATTCTCATTTTAACCAACAATAATTTCTCTCAACAGAAAGAAAATTAAATACATAATATTTAAAATCTCTGATATAGTTTTAATATGGCCCTAGGGGGGTCACCAGAATTTTTTAACTTGTAAAGGGGTCGCGTATTCAAAAAGGTTGAAAAACGCTGATCTATAATATAGCACTAGCTTATTGTAAGCTCAAGTAATGTGATACAATATGCTAACGTCGCGTTAACCAAGCTTAATACGCGTCTTGTAANTTATTTAAATTAGTAAAACTATAAATACCATGTGAAGTCCATAAAGAACTTTTGCCATATCAACAATACTCTCAACCAATTGAGTGGGTAATACTGCTGCTGTACCTTCTCTTCTTGTTCCTAATTTACTATATAAATAGTGTTGCCAACTCATATCATCACTAGGATCAATCTAACAAAAATGAAATATGAATTATATATAAATATAACATAAATTTTGCACATATATATTATAAGTTTTTATTATGTTCTAAGAAGATTACATAGTCCAAGAAAAAGTATTCCAATACTAATAAGTCTATAAAGTTGAAAAAAATCTTTATATCCTTAGGATTTTCAACCAAATTTATTTCAAATAAATAAATCATTTAACAGAATAAAACTTTACTAAAAAAAACTTTTAATTAAAATTAATTACATAATGTTTCTGAAAAAGATTTTAAAAATTTTTATCATATAGCTTGATATTAAAGTTTTTTCACATAGTAAACTATCAGTATATAAGTTTTTGTTTGAAAGTGATAAAAAAATTTTTCTTGAAAAATTATTCCTTTCTTCTAAAGAAATGAAACTTTTGATTTTCAGCTCATAATTTAATTATATATGACAGGATAGTCTAATCTTTTCCAGTTCAACTGCTAAATTGTACTTTCTATCAATAGTTAGTTATAGACTAGAGAAATATTTTTCTATGAGTATAAAAAAAATAAAACATTTTCAATTTTTAACTAAATAACACAGTATAAGTAAACAACATTTTAACGAGAATTCTGAGCTAAGATTCAAAACCAATTTCTATTTATTTAGTGAAAAGTTGTAGTGTTTACTTCAGTAAATCTTCACCAACCTATTTTCTGTTTACTTTTTAATATTTTCATTGTTGAAAATTTACATTCACATAAGTATTACCAAATATTGAAAAAATGTTTAGAATAAAATTTCTCAAATTTGGATACAATACTTTTGAATGCAAAAAATTGATTGTGGTAAATCATGCATGGAAGAGTTTAATGAAAATTTCTCAATTATCAAATAAAATGACATTGGCCAATTATCTACCAAGGTTAGATTGCAAGTTAGACAACCCTAATATATGATATATTTTTTTACATTTTTAATATATAATTTGAGTAAAAATTAATAGTAAGTGATATTACCTTATCAGGAAGAGTCAACTGAAGGCTTATATAATCAAGTATATCTGATTCTTGTTGCTTCTGTAAATTAAATTATAAAATTAAATGTAATGTAATATCACAAATAATACTGCATATCTTATTTCTTTTTTATGCACACTTCATACCAAATAAAAATACAGTAAATTCTGGTTAATTAAAACACATCACAACTAAAACATTTTGGTCCAATTATGTGAAGTTAATTTAAAGTATTAAAAATATATAAAATAAACTACTATTTATTGAGCAATAAAAATACTTAAGTAAATTCTGGATAAATAGTACAGATTATAAAAAATATTTAGGCCATAACCATAGTATATGTTACAGTAAAAGTGATAACATGTAATTACGGTAATTATGCATAATGGCTAGTTATTACACACAATCACCAATCATCTTGGTGAGTTTGATAAATTTCACTAAATTTCTCACTTTTATTGGTAATTATGTGCAATTCAAAATGAATTTGGTAAGTTTGATGGATATTGCTAAATATATTACTTTTATAGTGATTTTTGCATAATTTCTAAAATTTAGTTCATAAACTTCATAAATATCCTAAAATTTCTTACTTTTTGTTGTTTTACTAAAGCAACTTATAAATTTAAACAAATTTTAATCAAATTAATCAAAAATGCTTTTTTCATTTTATTAATATTAGAATAATTTAATGAATATAAGAAAACTAAAAAAAAATCTGCTTCAGCTTAATATTAAAATTATCTGTAAAAAATACCAAAAAATTTGTTTAAAAAAAATATAGCAAAATATCATGACATTTTGAATTACATAATTTTTCATTTTCCTTGCATCTGAATTTGGATGGATTACACTTTCCTTTACATGAGCACCTTTGATATCTCACCTTTTGAAATTGGCGTTTTTCTTGTGCATTCCCTAAGAGAAAGAGTGATATTTAATATTTTCTCTTCTGTAAGAAATTGTTTGTTCACATAGCACAAATTGGTTTCTGGTATACAATTGTAAAAGACATCTCTCCTTTGTTCCCAAGTGATAGTACTCATCATTTTCAGTAGCTAATATTACTGCCAATATATTCTGCAAACTGCCTCTTGCCCTTTCCATATCTGTTATTCTTAGCTTCCCTGTATCTCTTACTTTGTCTACTGCAAGTTCAGCTCTGATAATTTCTTCATTTTCTTCACTTGAGCTTCCAAACCTGACTTTGCATTCACTCACTTCTTTGGTTGATGAATCAGGGATAGTCACATAGAGTTGGTTGATTGATGGCTGTTCATTTTCAATACTTTTTCTGATTTTATTTTCTTATCTTTTTTGTTTGATTTTATTTTCTTATCTTTTTTGTTTGATTTTATTTTCTTATTTTATTACCTGACAATATTTTTATTGGAATCTTCTAATTGATCTAGTGATTCAATTATTTCTCATAGCTGTTTTCTAAAGAATCTAATGAAAATGTGTTACATGGTTGACAAAAAGTAACAGCAGATCCCAATGTAGATGCCATCTGCACAATATTTTCATACTAGGGTATTTTTGTGGATTTCCTTTGTTTAGTACTTAAAGCATTAACATTTTCTTTCTAGTCATTTGTATTCTTAAATCTAATGTTATATCTAGATTTGTATTGAAACAATTAATCATCTGTTACATTGAAACATTTGTAATTCAGCATTTTAGTTAGCTCCTTTGACATAGTTTTCATTGACATGCATGCTTCCCCAGTTACAATTAAGAGTTATTGTTTGAAAGTTTTCTCAATGTCTGGGTCCTTGCTTTCATGTTTCCACTTTTTCAAATGTTCCCTGGAACATTTATAGCAGACATGGGCAAATGCAGCTCTTTTTGAGTTACATGTGGCTCTTGCTGAAAGTGTTAATTTCTGCTTTTTATTATTATTTTTACAATTTTATTTCCACAATTTTGTGAAAATACGTTTATTAAAAAAAATTCAATATTTGTTTTATATTATATAATAAAATCGCAGTACACAACTGCGGCTCCCATGCATTTTGCAAAACCTACATTTCAGCTCCCACTGAACTCTTGCTTGCCAACCCAATTTATAGCCTGTTTCTCTTGCAGTTTATCTTGCTATTGTATTACATACACAACCGTAAATTTTGGCACTCCAGAATAGCTCTGACTGTTGGCAGTGACTGATATTAGGCAAGGGCAGATTTAACATTTTGCTACTTCTATACTTTTTTGCCAAAATTTCATTTATTATATATAAACATAAAATATATAATTTGTATAATGAATTAAATAAAGAGAAATTAATTACTAAATATGATAATATTTACTTTGAAAGATTTTCTTGTAAAATTTTGCAATGCTTAAATTTGTGTTCATAATTCTTTTTGCAAAATATCATAACTGATGAAACCTGTAAGAATTTTTACAATAAAAATAATTTTATATTGAATATGATTTGTTCAAATAAAGCAATTCTGTTTGCTAGTGTCAAATTTCTTCATGGTGTGTTTGCAGTGCCCTAAATTTCACAAAATCAGTTTCAAAAATAAAGATTCATTATTTAAGTGTTCATTATTGAGTAAATTTGCATTAATTTACTTAGTGATGACCATCTTGCCACACATCATAAACATGTCATTTAGCAGTTACTGTTCCAATTAAACAGTATGTTGTGTCAAATAAACAAAAATATTCTGATTATATTCTTGATTTATTTTTGGTCTTAAAGATTTGTCCTAAATAAATGGTTTTCCCAATTAATTAATGGTCTTATTAAGCAGAGTCTACAATTTTTAAATACACAATTTTTAAAATTACACATCTCACAACTGTTATCTCAAAATATTAAATAAAGCAAAATGTTTTAGTAAAATTACTTTTAGAAATAGGAGAAAATAAAAGTTTTAGTGCTTTATTATAATAATTATATTATCATCACAAGTTAAAATATAAGATTATATTCTAGATTAAAGTAATATTGTAATTGTTAAAACAAAAGCATTCTTAATTTACATTTGCCATATGTTCACCTTAAATAATTTTATTATCATATTTTGTCTTATTTAAAATTTGAAGATAGTAATCATGAGATTTATTAAATAATTTTCAACAAATATTTGATGTAACTACAGACATTATAAATTGTTTAAGTTATAATTTAAATGACATAAAATTATTATAGCTTTAATTTCTTTCATAAATAGTACACACACTATCATTAAAATGTTTATTAAACAAAATTATCAATTAATAATGATAATTTAATATTTAGCTGTTTTTTTTGTAATCTATATATAAAATTTATATTTTTTAAAATATGTTTATATTTAATAACATTACATTATCATCATATTTACTTTTAAATATTTTTCCTTTGCATGTTGAACTAATTCTTGTTCTCTTCCAGCAAATAAATTCAATCCAATTGGAAGTAAACGCTTTAAGCAAGCAACCATTAGACTGGCAGCTAATTCCTTTTCTTTGTCACGTTTACCATCACGTTTTTTCTTTGCCTATTAATTAATCATAATTTTCAATATTAATATTTAATGTAAAATATAGAATTTTAAAATTTATAATATGTAATATAATAAATGTTCAAGAAAATAGCTCAATATATTTATTCCTATGGGGAAAAAATTAAATCTCTATGTCCAAACTCCTTAGTTACCTGATATTTTGTTAGTTATTTTTCAATTTATGAATAAACTTTCTTTAAAGTTACAATAAATTCTAGTTTAATCATTCCGGATAATTTTTAATTAAGGGAATATTTTATGTATTTTATGTTCATATTTTAGAAAGATATCATAAAATTATATATTTGAAGCCATTCACATCTGATAGCATATGCAGTGATTAACTTTATAGTTTATCAGCTTTATAACATAGTTAAATAAGAACAAAAATAAAAAAAAATCATACAAATAAATAAAGAATATGAAATTTATACTTACTTTTTTAGCCGTTCCTGCAGTTTCAACAGCTTGCACTGTTGCTCTGCCTCGACCTGCAGCAGGCATTATTAATGCCATGTTATCAATTTCATGTTGAGAGATATAGTTTTGTTCTTCTCTACGTAAAAACTGAAATAATTTGTGAAATATAGCAATATTAAGAATGATTGTTACCTAAGTAAATACAATAATTTTTAAGCAAATGTTTCATCTTATAAATGTTGAATTTAGAAATTGATCTAGAAAGAAATTTAAACTATTGGAAACATAAAATAAAGCATATATAAATTACATCATTTGAATGTCAATGATTATAAAGATAATACTGGATGACAGATCTGAATCACTAGATTTTGGAAAATTATTCAAAGGCTTTGCTGCCTCAGTTAATGTAATCAGGTAGTTACGACAATTTTGAAATAATTTTATAATGGCAATATTTAAAACATGTAACTTCTTTTCCATCTCTCAAAATAAAATACAATCCAATTTAGAATTTCGAAATTGATTTTTAAAAATACATACTACTAAAAATATGATAACAATTCAATTAGCCATAAATAAATTTTATTACTGAAACATCAGTCTACATTTATTTCTAAATTCAAAATTTAATTATGTTGTACTATTAATGAATGTTTCTGAGACACAGTATAGAAATTATGACAGCATCATTAAACACATATCATACTAAAAAACAATTTAGGATGTAGATATTTTGTGTGAAGTTTCAGCACAATAGTTAGTGAATATCATGTGACTATTAGCTTTTCCAAATGACTCAATGAATAATGCAGAGACAAATCAATAAGAATTAATAACATATGTATGCTTATCCACAATATTGTCTGATAATGAGATTTGGTTATAATTTCTTTCACAAACCAGTTCACAGAATTTCTGAGATACATGTCATGCTACGTAATTTGCATATATTGCCAATCTTACATGTACTGTACAATGGGTGATCGGTTAACGAACATAATCCATTCCAAGACTTTGTTCTTTATCCGAATTGTTCATTAACCGATTATCGATTTACCATAGGTTTTTATAGGAATTTGATTAATTCATTCTGAAGACTCCAAAAAATAAAAATATATACTTTTTTACTACATTTATTTATATGTAATACCGTGTTTCCCCAAAAATAAGACATCCTCTGAAAATAAGACCTAGTAGAGGTTTTGCTGAATTGCGAAATATAAGACCTCCCCCAAAAGCAAAGTTTTTTTTTAGTCGTAACGGTTATTCGACAGATAATTGAAAGTGGCTGTTGCATTCTTGCATTTTTATTAGTCATGTTTTTTCTGTTTGTGGGTTTAAAGAATCTGACCAATGTCAATTGCTTTTCTCTTTTCTTCAAGATTTTTCAGAAGTAATTAATAGTATTGTAATTANTACATTTATTTATATGTAATACCGTGTTTCCCCGAAAATAAGACATCCTCTGAAAATAAGACCTAGTAGAGGTTTTGCTGAATTGCAAAATATAAGACCTCCCCCAAAAGCAAAGTTTTTTTTAGTCGTAACGGTTATTCGACAGATAATTGAAAGTGGCTGTTGGCTTTTTGAAAGTACAGTCACTCATTGGCCAGCAGACAATCATGCCACACGGCATGATTTGCATAAGACAACGGCTTGGAAATCACAGATTTGCATAACGTTACGGCTGGTGATCACTAATTGGTCAGCTGGGAATCACGCCACATCACATTTGCATAGTGCTACGGTTCAGTAAGCACTAATTGGTCATCGAGCCTGATGTCGATGCTATGAAAAGGTTAAGTTGAAGCGAGAGTGGGAAGTCCACTCCAGCATGGGAACTTCGTAAGTTCAGTTCATCACTCTCGTTTAAGTTAGNATTGCTTTTCTCTTTTCTTCAAGATTTTTCAGAAGTAATTAATAGTATTGTAATTGTAGAGATCCCCAACTCCATTAACCTTATTCTGGTTTGGATGCTACTTGGATGATCGTTGTTCTTACATCTTCCCACTTCTTCAAAAGATCTTTAGTAGCAGATGTCGACATGGTCCTCTTTCATCTCCCTCTTTTTCAAAAGAAAACACATCTCGTTGAGTTTCTTGGTGTTGTTCATTTGAGAGTTCTTGGAGTTCTTCTGTCGTCAGATCAGTTTCAGGTTCCATTATGAGCTCTAAGATGCTCTTTATTTCTCAGATGTGATTTTCATTACTCCATTAGCAGCTTGAGACTTAGAGTTAGATAACCTAGAAAATAGGATTTAACAATTTGTAGGGCTTATCACACCAAGGCCAACAGAAAAAAGGACCAGAACTTTTACAAAAAAGTTAGTCTTTAATAATCACATTTCAAATTTTGTAAAAGTTCTGGTCCTTCTTTCTGTCGGCCTTGGTGTGATAAGCCCTACAAATTGTTAAATCCTATTTTTTAGGTTATCTAACTTTATCTAATTTATAGTTGTGGGCTAAAAGCATCGTTTATTATTAGCTTGAGACTTCTTGATATATCTTTCATAGCTAAGATTGTGCCTAGTGTAGACCTGTTCAAGCCATACTGCCTAGCAATATCAGACATCTTGTGCCCACTTTCTACTTTGGTTATTATCTCTTACTTGATTTCTACGGTGAGCACAGTTCTTGACACTCCTCTTTTTAGGCTCCATAATATTATCAGTTTCTTTTTAAATAAAAAGTTCAGAAAAGCACTTACAAAAATTCAGAGAACAGAAATCGACTAGCCCACAAAAAATTATTTAAATGTAAGGCCAAGATGAAATTCGAAATTTGGTATTAAAACGTTAACGAATATCCGATGGGACAGTTATACTTTCACCTTTCGTAAATAAACCCCGACACAAAACTTAACAAGTGCCTGTCCGACAGTCTCACAAAGACGATAAAAAAATGATTTGTCAGAAAGGTAAAAAAAAGCTAGATTTACAAGGGAGAGTTTCAAAATTTGGAGGAATACTATCCGATTAGTATCGGGTTGAGCATCGACGTTGACGTCTCCTGCACTCCAAAAGGTTTTGAATTGTTACCTAAAGACAAGGGAAAATCAATCGGTATTCATTATTTTCTGTCACGTCTTTTTATGTTTGTTCAGTAAAGTGTTCATTATCTGAACATATGTTTGTTGTCCGATCATAAAAATCTTTCGCAAAAGTGTTTGTTATCTGGTTTATTCACTATCCAAACTGTTCATTAACTGATCACCCACTGTACTTCAGTAAAAATTTCATTTTGCCTGATTTAAACTTTCTAATCAATATTTTGTTTAAATAATAGTTAACCTAATGAGAAATTATAATTGCTTTCACAGAAAGTATATTTCAAAAAATCTTGATTTACTAATAGAATTATTCAAAACTAGAATTGCCAGATGTTCAATTTTAAATAAAATCACATTTTATACATATGCAATCTAATTTTGACAATTCTGTTTAATTATATAATTATATACATGGCTAAATATAAAAATTATATTTACTTGTGATTTGGACCACACATTAAAAATATGGGCAACATAATTGTATAACTGTTCAGCTTCTTTAACGTTATGTTTTAGCCAATGATTCCTTAAAAAGAAATAAAATTTAATTAATGCATGAACACATTATATTATTTGATAAAAAACATTTTACATTCCATTTTATTTAAAAAATAACAAATGTAAATAAATCAATGATATCATTCATATCAATTCCCAAATAAGAGAAAACAACTTTACTATTATCTTTCCAGAACTTTAAATTAATATTAAAATGATATTTTATATGTTTATATTTACAAGTTCTACATCAAAGTTTTAGTATGATCAAACATAGTTGTAATATAGACCTCAAACAAAATAGTTTGCTTAAATATTTTCAAATTTTTATATTTAATATTTATTGGTAACAAAACTTTTAGAAAAAATATTAAATATTAAACATATCAATATTTACATATATAAATTCCATAAAAAAGTTTTGTTAATCTATTTCTGTAAAAAATATTTTGTTAATCTATAAAACAGTTTTATTGAAGCTTATCTAACCTATCTTTATAAAAATCTTTTACAACATTAAATTATCAGAATAGAACACTAAGAAATCATTAAAAATAATCTTAAACTTTTCAAAACCTGAAAATGATTCAAATTTCATATACATATTCTTCCTAATGACNTTATGAGCTCTTCAATGTTCTTTATTTCTCAGATGTGATTTTCGTTACTCCTTTAGCTGCTTGAGTCTTCTTGATTATACTGTATCTGTCTTAGATAAGATTGAACTTCAGCGTACTGTAGACCTGTTCAAGCCATACTGCCTAGCAACATCATACATCTTCTGCCTTTGCTATTATACTCTCACCTTTCAAAAATAAAAACCGACACAAAACTTAATGAGTGCCCACCCAACAGTCTCTCGTAGACTATAAAAAAAATTCTTTCTGTCAGAAAAATAAACAAAAGGCTGGAATTACAAGGGAGAGTTTGAAAGTTCAGAGAAATACTATTTGATCAGTATATACCAGGTTGAGCATTGACGTTGACGTCTCCTGCACTCCAAAAGGTTTTGAATTGTTACCTAAAGACAAGGGAAAATCAATCGGTATTCATTATTTTCTGTCACGTCTTTTTATGTTTGTTCAGTAAAGTGTTCATTATCTGAACATATGTTTGTTGTCCGATCATAAAAATCTTTCGCAAAAGTGTTTGTTATCTGGTTTATTCACTATCCAAACTGTTCATTAACTGATCACCCACTGTACTTCAGTAAAAATTTCATTTTGCCTGATTTAAACTTTCTAATCAATATTTTGTTTAAATAATAGTTAACCTAATGAGAAATTATAATTGCTTTCACAGAAAGTATATTTCAAAAAATCTTGATTTACTAATAGAATTATTCAAAACTAGAATTGCCAGATGTTCAATTTTAAATAAAATCACATTTTATACATTTGCAATCTAATTTTGACAATTCTGTTTAATTATATAATTATATACATGGCTAAATATAAAAATTATATTTACTTGTGATTTGGACCACACATTAAAAATATGGGCAACATAATTGTATAACTGTTCAGCTTCTTTAACATTATGTTTTAGCCAATGATTCCTTAAAAAGAAATAAAATTTAATTAATGCATGAACACATTATATTATTTGATAAAAAAACATTTTACATTCCATTTTATTTAAAAAATAACAAATGTAAATAAATCAATGATATCATTCATATCAATTCCCAAATAAGAGAAAACAACTTTACTATTATCTTTCCAGAACTTTAAATTAATATTAAAATGATATTTTTTATGTTTATATTTACAAGTTCTACATCAAAGTTTTAGTATGATCAAACATAGTTGTAATATAGACCTCAAACAAAATAGTTTGCTTAAATATTTTCAAATTTTTATATTTAATATTTATTGGTAACAAAACTTTTAGGAAAAATATTAAATATTAAACATATCAATATTTACATATATAAATTCCATAAAAAAGTTTTGTTAATCTATTTCTGTAAAAAATATTTTGTTAATCTATAAAACAGTTTTATTGAAGCTTATCTAACCTATCTTTATAAAAATCTTTTACAACATTAAATTATCAGAATAGAACACTAAGAAATCATTAAAAATAATCTTAAACTTTTCAAAAACTGAAAATGATTCAAATTTCATATACATATTCTTCCTAATGACAATGATATTTTAGCTCAAATCAATTTTTTTCATTTTAAAAGAATATCATATTAGATGACTAAAATACTGAAAATTTTATTTTGAATGTTATATATGCACTTTGAACTTTATTATTAGAACACATTCTTCAGTTTACACACACTTCATAAGATTTTATAATTGTAAAAAGTAGACAATGATCAGGCTAGATTTCTAAATAGGACAGTAGGCCTGGGTCTAGAGCAGCAGATTTTGACAGGCAGCAAAATTGGTAGGCATAGTATAAGAATTTTATAATAAAAGTAAATAATTCCAAATACTTCAATATTTATAATTATTAAGTCATCTATATTAATAAATAAAAATAGCAATTTAAATTACTTAATTACATCAGATAGATAGCTTTGACAACTTATTATGTAAATATACATCAAAAAGCATAATGTAAATTTTAATTAAAAACAAAATGTACCATTTAATAAAATGTGTCATTTTCATATCACATGAAAATGACAATTATTATACATATAATATTCTGCAATTAAATTCCAAATTAGTGTTGAAAGCATTTATGTCTATGTCAGAAAAGGTGGTATTCTAGCCTGGGTGTAAAACTAGGCTAAAATGCCACCTTTTCCGACAAAGCAGCAAAAGAATTAAATCTGGTTCTGACAATGATATATCATAATATATCATTATCTAGCTTTTCTATTTTATAAAATATCAATCTATCAGACAATCAAACTAAGGAAACAGGAAAAAATGAAGAATGCTGTTATAATTTAGAGGACTACAGGTAATTATTAATACAATAGATATACTGATGCAAGGGTATCAATCTCAGTTGTAATTAAATATAAAAACACCTTACAATGGGGTATTTAAATTTCTTTACAAATGTTTTTCAGCTCTATTTTTTGAAATTTAAATACCTCAGTGGAAAGGTGTTTTTATATTTAATTAAAATTAGGAGTTGGGTAGAATGGATTATTCTCAGCTGTTATTCTAGCCTGGGTGTAAAACTAGGCTAAAATACCACCTTATCTGACAAAGCAGCAAAAGAATTAAATCTAATTCTGACAATGATATATCATAATATATCATTATCTAGCTTTGAAATTATTCAATTTAATTAATTAATTAATTAATTATTCTAACAATGGAAAATTAAATGTTAATCATCATGAATATAACAAAAAGAAATATATAACAAAGAATATAAAAATGGCTTTGCTTACCTTTGTAAATCTGCATATTTTATAAGTAATGGATAAAATGCATAAATGTCTCTTACTAATACAGCAAACTCCTATAATTTGAAAAATTTGTACTGATTAAAAAACAATTAACAAAGTAAAAATTATATTAATTTAAAAATTAAGTTGTAAAAAAAAGAAAATAAGATTTTAACTATAAAATACATAATGTGTTTTATATATATTATAAAATGAAGTCATAAGTCAGGAACAACCCAAATATCTTTATGATGCTTAATATTAGATAAACCTAAGCATTGTTATTGTGTATTAGACCAATAAGTGTATTTATGATGTATGTTATCTGATCTCATCACCATCTTCAATAAATTTAAAAATTTCAAATAGAAAGGAAGTGGTGTCACTACTAATATTGCATGTTATTCATCAATCTTTAATAATTTCTACCTGAAATTTTTGTCAGCTTTTGGACAACTCAAATGTTTTATATCCTTTAGTTAAAAATTTCCAGAATAGAACTTTTTAAACCACATTTGACATGGCAAAGTTTAGGAGTAAGATACTCCTAAACTTTACTACCCCATACCCATTATGGATTTCTTTTTTTTATTTTTTTATTGTTTGTATGGCATTATATCATTTCCAAAACTCATAAAGCATAATATGTCTGATATGCTTTTTATCTGGAGACATTTCAAATTGATTTTATTCAACAAAATTTGAAAATAAAATGTTTAAAATAAGCTTCTAAACAAAGAATACAAACTCATATTAGTAATAATGTGTTAAATTTCAAAACTGTTATAATTAAATCACACATCTATATTAAGTAATGACAGTTGTAAGAAAATACAACGGGGAAAAAAACTCTGTTCAACCCAATATAACCTTTACTTATTAACCATGACATCTAAGAAGTGTATGGCAACAACAAAGTCTAAAAAGAAGGTTATAATATCAACAATTAAGATGAAAAAGGAACTTATCACAAAGCATGAAAGCAGTACATGTGTGGCAGATCTGGCAGGCATGTTTAAGATGCCAAAATCAACAACCAATAAATGCAATTTTCATTTTATTATACAGTATTTATGTATTTCATTTATTGTTTTCATGCTTTAATTTATTATTTAGTGCATTTACTTTTTCTTAAATTATCTGAATTTGCTGTTTTAAGTTTATTGAAATGGGTATTGTTTAGGGTCAGGGAATAGATTAATTCACTTTCCATTATTTCTATTGGGAAAAATTGATTCAGACTGAACAATTCAGAGTTCAAATGACCATGTGAAAGGAATTAAATTTAAAGAGTATTGTAAAATTTTATCAATTTGTAAAATTTTTATGTAAATTGATAATATGATGTCCTTAAAATATATAAGATGACTATCAAGATGATAGGCTATTTTACAGATCAAAACTTAACCTAAGAATGTTTAAATGTATATAAAAAATAAATACACAAAAAGGTATTTTTAATAAAATGCACATTATAGAAACATAACCAACATATGTATAATCACATAACAATTTGTAAACATGAATTTAATACTTAATGAATTCTTCTAATTCATACAAAACAGGCTAAGTTTAATAAATTTTTGTTTTGATAATAATTCAAAGTTAAACCGATATTGTTTTTAAGTTTTATATGCTTGCATATCTGTAGTAAGTTTTTAAAAAATTAACATAGTATTAAAACTCTGATAAGATTTTCTTATTGTACTTCAAAAAATGTATAAAGCATAGAGATGATACAATACTGAATTCTGCCAATATGATCCAATACTGATAATTTTCCAACCTATTCCAATAATTTCTTTTACTCATACTCTACAGGTGTCAGTAATGAAAGCTTATTGGTTTAGAGAGAATATTCACTTTGTTCACTAACTACACTCTCTTCAACCTTAAATAACCAGTAAAATATTTAAAAATACTACAAACGTTTTTGACAGTTATTTCCAGTCTTCTTCAGGCAGAAAGTTCTGAGATTCGAATATCAGTTGTGCTTGAAAAAATTTAAATTATTCTTAGAACGTATGAACCGATGCATATAGAAATTCATACTGTGCGTGCGTACTAAGCATAGCTTATACAAATGAAATAATATATTTTTTAACACACATATATAAAAAACCGTGGAGATCCGGATTAAATGAGGTCTTCCCGTTCATAGTAGAGCTTCCAAGCGTTAGAAATACTAATAGCATCCTTGGAGTTGATGCAGTTATTGTGTAGCCCAGCTTTGTATATTTCAAGAGTTTCCAGCAAACATATATGTTCTCTTCGGCTTGATAGATTAATTATTTGGACGTTATGCAGGTCTGCTCTTATGCCCGGGGTCAAAGCATAAGTACACAAGGCAGTGGTGCCCCTGTCATGTTCAATGTCATACTTAAGTTCCCATAGACGCTTATCTAGAGAACGTATCGTAGAGCCAATATATACAAGGTCCCTTTGAAACCTATGGTCCCTTAATGGAACTGAGTATACCTCTGGAGCCAATCTTATGTCTATGCGATCTTTGCAGTTGCGGAGGAAGTCGTAAACAGTACTACGTCTCCTATAAGTAATTTTTTTGTTCGTAATTGCCGCAATTTCTCTATAAATAGGGTCCAGGTGGTGGTTATATTGAACTACAGCCCAAGATTGTGTATTGTTTGAGTTGCTAGTGCTTAAGTTGTTGTTAATATTATATAATTGCGACAAATAGGCACCTGCCAGTTTCTGGACTAATCCCCGCCCATATCCAAGTCGAGAGGCTACGTACTGAATATATTGTAATTCTACCAATGTATCATCGAATTTTGTACTGTGTGTGAACGCTCTTTTGGTTAGGGCCCTGAATGCCGCTAACTTATAAGCTATAGGGTCATCCGAATTGGCAGAGATGAATAGAAAAGTATAGCAGGCTTATAATAAACCTTAGTTGTTATCTTGTCCCCTTCCAATTGTACACTGATATCCTGAGAGATATCAGTGTATAATTGGAAGGGATATAATATAATATCAGGGATATAATATTAACAACAACTTAAGCACTAGCAACTCAAACAATACACAATCTTGGGCTGTAGTTCAATATAACCACCACCTGGACCCTATTTATAGAGAAATTGCGGCAATTACGAACAAAAAAATTACTTATAGGAGACGTAGTACTGTTTACGACTTCCTCCGCAACTGCAAAGATCGCATAGACATAAGATTGGCTCCAGAGGTATACTCGGTTCCATTAAGGGACCATAGGTTTCAAAGGGACCTTGTATATATTGGCTCTACGATACGTTCTCTAGATAAGCATCTACGGGAACATAAGTATGACATTGAACATGACAGGAGCACTACTGCCTTGTGTACTTATACTTTGATCCCGGGCATAAGAGCTGACCTGCATAACGCCCAAATAATTAATCTATCAAGCCGAAGAGAACATATACATTCGCTGGAAACTCTCGAAATATACAAAGCTGGGCTACACAATAACTGCATTAACTCCAAGAATGCTATTAATATTTCTAACGCCTTGAAGCTATACTATGAACGGGAAGACCCTATTTAGTCCGGATCTCCATGGTTTTATATGTGGGTGTTAAAAAAATATATTATTTCATTTGTATAAGCTAAGCTTAGTATGCATGCGCAATGAGAATTTCTGTACGCATCGGTTCATACATTCTAAGAATAATTTAAATTTTTCAAGCACAACTGATATTCGAATCTCAGAACTTTCTGCCTGAAGAAGACCGGAAATAACGGTCGAAAATGTTTGTAGTATTTTTTAAATATTTTACTGGTTATTTATACCAGTACCTATTTACAAAGGTTGAACATGTTCACTGACTATTTAAATTCAAATATAAGAAATAAAGGTTTACAAATCAATTTACAGGTTTTTAGCCTTAGAACAAATAGGGTTGGCGTCAGGAATGGCATCCGGCCATAAAACCTATGCCAAAACTATATGGAAGTAAGTTATAACTGTGTTAGGACATCCCCCGAAGTGATGCACAGTCATGTCACCCAAAAACTATGTCAAATGAGCTGGGGCTACCGAACCAAGAATGGGTTTGGATAAAGAAGTTAGTTCAGAAAGAGAAGAAAAAGAAGACAAGTATAAGAATAGGTACTTTAAACATCAAATGGGAAGAGTAGAGTTGGTAAATCTTATGCAAAGAAGGAGAGTGAACATTTTGTGCCTGCAAGAGCTGCAAGAGACAAGATGGAAAGGAAATAAAGCTAAAAAACTTGGTGAAGAGTACAAACTAAACATGTTGTACCCTATGAGTGAGTGGAGCAAATAAGGGAGGAAGGAATGGAGTTGGTGTCATAATTAATAAAGTTCTAAAAGACAGTGTCTGTGAGGTTAAACAAAGGTGTGATAGAATTATGAGCATTAAGTTGGACATTGGTGGAATTTTCATTACGATTATGTGTGTGTGTGTATGCTCCTCAGCTAAGTAGTGGAGAAGAAGAAAAGACAAACTTTTGGACAGATCTTGACCAAGTTATAATGTGTGTTCCTATGAATGAGAGATTAATCTGTGGGGGAGATTTAAATGGTCATGTTGGGAAGAGGAAGAATGCAGAAAAAAGAGTTCTTGGGAGGTGGAGTGTGGGAGAAAGGAATGGAGAGGAAGAAAGACTAGTCGATCATGCTGTAGCTTTTGACCTTGCGCTAGTTAACATCTACTTTGAAAAGCAAACCAACAGGCTATATACATGAGTAGAGGTAAATCCAGCCAAATTGATTTTTTCTTGTGCCGCAGGAGACATCTGAGAGAAGTGAGAAACAGTAAGGTGTTAAATGGAGAAAGTGTTGCTGCACAACATAGAGTCCTCCTGGTGGATTATGATTTTCTTATGGGCCATTTTAAGAATTGTATTAGCCAGATTGAACAAAGGATCAAATGGTGGAGATTGAAAGAGAAGGAATTAAGGAAAGTTTAAGGTAAGTGTTAAAAGAAATCCAGTTTTCAGATGTGCAAAAATGGTGGTTGATGAATAGTAATTGTATCTTGAAAGTTGGAGAAGAGGTTTGGAAAAAACTTCAGGGAAGAGATCGTCAGAAAAAAAGGAACTTTGGTGGTAGAATGCTGAGGTACAAGCCACAGTTAAACAAAAGAAAGAAGCAAAGAAAAGGTGGATTTGATGGAAAGGCTGGAAGATATATAAACTTACCATTTGGCAAATAAAATGACTAAAACGGCAATGGCTATTGTGAAAGCAAAGGCTTTTGAAGAAACTTATAAAGCTTTCAAAAGGAAAGGTGATGAAAGGCAGTTGAGGAGAATTGCCAAAGCAAGAGATAAGGCATCAAAACATTTTACCTATATTAAACTAATTAAAGATGATAAAGGAGTGGTATTACAAGATTATGAAATGGTCAAGAAAAGATAGAAAGAATATTTTAGGAATTTATTGAATGAAGAAAATCCCAGAACTTTATATGAGAATGGAGAGGCGAATGAAGGAGTGATGCAAGATATTAGCAGAAAAGAAGTGGAAAGTGTGCTTTGGGAAATGAAGATGGGGAAATCAGATACCGGTTGAGGCTTGGAGAGGTTTCAGTAAGGAGGGAATTGATATCCTCTGGGGCCTTATGAAGAAACTCTGGCAGCAGGAGAGGATCCCAGATGAATGGAGGAAGAGCATTCTGGTGCCAATCTTTAAAGGTAAAGAAGATGAACAGAATTGTGGAAATTACAGAGGTATAAAGTTATTGTCCCATACTATGAAGATTTGGAATAAAATTGTAGAAAGAAGGATTAGGCAGGAATCTGAGATTGGAAAGGAACAGTTTGTCTTTTTGTCAGGAAGGAGTACAACTGATGCTATCTTTGCTCTAAAACAGCTGATGAAAAGGCAGAGGAAAATGCAGGAAGATTTGCACATGGTATTTATAGATCTAGAAAAGGCATATGATAGGGTACCAAGGCAAGAGGTATGGAGATGTTTGAGGAAAAATATGTTAGGCTCGTCAAGGAAATGTGCGAGGGAGCAGAGATCCAAGTTAAGAACAGTGTGGACACTACAGAAGGGTTCTTTGTTAATGTTGGTTTACATCAGGGATTGGCTCTTAGCCCTTATTTGTTTGATCTGATAATGGACGTGTTGCTATGTGACGTGAAGTGTGTGGCTCCGTTGAGCATGCTGTTTGTGGATGATATTGTTCTGTGTGAACTTTCTCAAACCAAGGCTGAGAAGAAACTGGAAGATTGGAGGAAAGTTTTGGAAGAAAGGGGCATGAAGATTAGCAGAACTAAAACAGCTTATATGACTCTGAATGGTAGAGACGAGTGTAATATTAAAATCCAAAATGTGCCGCTCCCTTTGGTTCAAAGTTTTAAATATCTTGGGGCATTTGTCGAGATAGCAGGACGATTGAACTCGGAGGTGCAGCATAGAATTCAATGTGGATGGATGAACTGGAGGAAGCTGAGCAGTGTGTTATTCGACAAGAAAGTTAGCTGCAATCTGAAAGGAAAATTGTATAAATCAGTTGTTAGACCTGCAATGTTATATGGAGTGGAGACATGGGCAATAACAAGAGCCCAAGAAAGAAAGATGAAGGTGGAGAAGATAAGAATGTTGAGATGGATGTGTGGAGTGTCAAGGAAGGATAAAATAAGGAATAATTTTATTAGAGGTTCTGTTAAGGAGGCCCCTTGAGCAAAAAGATACAAGAATGCAGGTTGAGGTGGTTTGGCCACATAGAGCGAAGAAGCAACAATTATGTTGGAAAGGAAATCAGAAAACTGGTAATAAAAGGAAAGAGGAAAAGAGGAAAACCAAAGATGCATTGGAAAGATAAAGTGGAAGAAGACTTAAACCAGATGGGACTTAAGAGAGAAGAAGTCCTTAATAGGGAGAAATGAAAGAAACGTGTTAGAGAAGGAAATGCCAATCCCATATAAACATTGGAAACAACGAGGATAAAGAAGAAGAAATCAATTTACAGGTTTCTTTTGAATCTGAACCTTGGGCAGCTGTAATTATCTAGTTTGCCTAGGACTAACTTTGGCTCTGTTTTTCAGAAAAAATTCAAACACACCTTAAGTAAATTTATAATTGTATAGGAAAATTGCCAGATTGAAAAAATTATTGCCAAATCACTAACTAACTTGAAATATTGCTGAAGTTGGTGATATTACTTGTATGTTGCCTGTCTATTGATAAAACGTTTCTGGTCTGCAAAGTTTTTTGATACAAGTAGAATAAACAAAAGCACTTCAGCTTGCTCTGCAATTGCTTAAAACCTGTTAAAACTGAGATGCTTAAAATAAGATTTGTGCACTAAGCATATTCCATTATAGTATTTGGATTCCGTTTCATATTCATATTCCGTTATATACTTTTGAAAGAAAATCTTTATTAATTATATTAAAGAACTGATTTTAGTTTATAAAACAAATAAAAATTTATTAATACCCTGTTCTTTACTTGCGCAAAAATTTTATGTCACTTTCTAGAGAAAAAATTATTTGCATTTGCAGCAACATAAAGCATTTCTGGAACCAGAATAAAATCAAGAAAACTAATCTAAACATTAAAATTACTCAACTCACAGTAATATATACAAATCTACACACAAAATATTGATGCATATTACTGTATGCTGCATATCTTAAGAATAATCGTTTGATTTTGCATGAGCAACTATATAGAGTCTAAAAAGACAACAAACCATATGTATAACATAGCCCATGCTCTTCAGTCATGACAAATTTTAACTAATCATAGCACAAACTGAAGGTATTTTTGTTGTATAAACATCTGATCTCCTGCAAAGCAGTGCTCTCTACCAATTTGGCACTTGCCAAAAGTGGCAACAATCATATGTCACATGGTTATCTGTGGCTAATCACATGCAGAGAGAATGTACTGTCTATGTTATGTTAGCTTCACAGCACGGTATGTCCATCATCATGTTTGAATGCCTGCCATGGCAAAACAATGTGAAAGATACATATAAAAAAACAAAAAGTCACAATATCAATATATCAGGAATATTCTGATACACTGATATATTGGTATTGGTTACATCTCTTATAAAGAAAAGAAAATATATAATTAACATATTTATATATTAATTACAATATTTACATTAATATAATGAAAATTTATAGAATGATTCTTTATTTCGATAAACATTGTGAAATAATTAAAAAGAATTAAATAATTAAAAATTTACCTCCTGAAGCTGGCCTTCAATTTGTGATGTATCTTCAGTTGATGATTTTAAATATCCCTTCATTAAATCTTCTTTGTGAAAAATACTATCAGCATTTTTGTATATTTTTTCAGCAAGAGGCAATATTGGATCATATAATAATTCTTCAGATGAATTAATGACAATCTGCCCTCCATTACCTAAAAAAAAATTGTTTTGAAAATTTAATACAATTAAAGAATTTTTTTTATTGATTTTCATTGTTTGAAAAGATAAGTGAAATACCAATGTTTTTTTATAAATCTTAATATTAACTGAACAATTATGTGATAATTAGTTAAAAAGTTTATATTATATATTAGATAATAATACAAAATCTTATCATTTATAAAAAATAGTCTTATACTGTATTTTGTGATTCTCTGCTGTATAATATTTTAATGCATATGTTTTCTGTATCATACAACTTGTTATTTTATCCCATCTTTTGTATATACTACACATGTAATGTTACTGTAGCCTCTAATGTTAATGATCTGTAATAATGCCAATATGTTCTTGTCTGCACCTACTTATATGTCTATGGCACCAGGTATGTACTGTAACTCAGTATTTTATTAATAAAATGAATCTGAATCTGTATATAAAGAATTTTTCATAGTAATATGAATAAATTTTAAGTAATATGAATAAATTTTAAATAATAAATCTCTAAATACTAATTAGTGAAGAGAGCTTATTTAACTTTGTATTAAAAATCTTTAAAAAAATTGTATTTCTGATTAGTAAAATTATGGTTAATATATATGTTTTTTTCAAAACGCTGTTTAATCAATAAAATTTTTGCAGCTTAACTAATTAAAATAATAATATTTAAATTGGTTGATTTGTTTTTGTTTTATTGAAACTAAATAAATAAATATTCACAATTTATGTAAACATTAAGTTTACTTGCTATTTTACTATATTTTTAATTTAATCATAACCCTGTAAGTTAAATTCCATCACTTTCATTCACATATGACATCACTTTGATATTATTCATTTATATTATACTGATTCATGAATATAACATTTAAAAAGTTTCACTTTTATAATTTTCTAAATACTTAAAATGTTCTCTTTTGATTACAGCAAAATACATTTATTCAAAAGTAATATTTTTTTATTTATGTGTAGTCATTATCAATCAAAAGTGATAAAATAAAAGAGTAATATATATTACTAGGACATCACACGACTAAATTGTATTGCAATAGAACTGAGATGGAGCCAGAAAGAAAGATGCAATCCTTGCATTTTTTAGACATGGAAAAGGCTATCCTTGTACCTTATGGTCATGGACAGGTAAACTTTGCACTCACCACCATGAAAGAACTATTTTTGCATCTGCTGATCGTGGGAGAGACAAACCTTGCATTGGCTAGGCACACAGAGGTTATCCAAAAACAAAGCAACTGATGCCAATGCCCACCAGTGGCTAAGTGAATAAAACCACTAAACACTGGTAATCAGTTGTGAGTTCACACCTGGCCAACAAGCTGTCTAAATGGAATTTTTCAGATTTTCTTCACATTATTAACACTTAAATAGGGTCCAGTTTCCCCAAAAAAGACCTCTTGGCAGATCACCCATGGGTCACATTACTTATAGAACAAACAAAACTAAACACAGTTGATGTCAATTGCTTTGTTCTTGTATTCTGTTTGTTTTTGGTGTGTATTTTCTATTAGGTGCATGCTATACTTTTTTTTTATTTATTTGACCCCTAAATTCTGTTAGGCGCAATCAAGCAGCACAGACATTGTCACTTTGACCCCACTTTATACCAGGGCTGTGGAGTCGCGTAAAAATCTACCGACTCCAACTCCAACTTTTCCTTACCATCCGACTCCGACTCCGACCAGGGGCGGATTTGTTACCGAAAGAGACCCGGAAATTCTGATGTCATCACGTGACCTCAGAATAAAATATTCAATAAATAGAGTTGTAATAAAGATAGAGCGTAGAAACTTTTCATTCCAAAGCTAAAAGACTTCTCTAAGTAATATATAAATATGTATTCAATAATTTTTACTTTTCCTGCTGTTATATATAATAGAGGAAAAGTGTAGCGCTCAGTCAAAAAATGACTCCTCCCAAATTTTTACATTTTTGGACTCAGGACACCGTAAAATTTCGAGATATGCAAAAGATTCGAGGTTTTTTCTATATGTGTGGATGATAGACTGTGTGGGGGGGCAGTGCGTAGCGTGGGTGTCAGCCGCCTGGGTGGAGGAAAAATTTTGCCGCCCCCTTATTTAGGTATCTCAATTTAAAAGACTAAAATTCAGTTTTGTAACAGAATAAGTAATGAAAAATTCCATGCTAGTGTTGCCACCTTTTTAAAATCGCTGACCCGGACGGCAGGTGAGGTTTGTTCGAACAGAAGTTCCTGATGCATGCGCAATGTCATTTTGCAATGCGAAGAATAATGTGCAGTGCATGCCGATTCTAAATCAGTTACAGTTAGCAACTAAAGAGACTTAAATAGGAGTAACGCAAGTGACCTAGCTCTATTGGATTTTGGAGGTGTATGTGATTACGAATGAATCGTACAAGCAAAAAAAAAAAGAAAAAAAAAAAAGGTCGACAGGTTGCGCACGATATCCCCGGACAGCGAGTCAGATGGTAACACAATTCCGTGCTCATTTCAATCAGTCCGAATCGTAGGTGGATGAAAATATGAAATAAAATGGTTCAAATTCTTACAAGATATTATTATTATTTATTGTGAAATTTTGCCGCACCCTAAAACGTAATTTTTCCGCCCCCCTTCGCTATGCTACTGGTGGGGGACATGATTTTGTTCATTCTGTTTGAAGCCTAATAATTTCTGTGGTCAGAGTTGGAGTCAGATGGTTTAACACAGGAGTTAGTTATTAAGCGTTAAAGTGGTTGAACTAAATCGTGTCCCCATATATATTCTAACATCTTAGGCGAGAACATCTTAACGGGTTTTACTGTACTATTATAAAATGGCTAAAAAGCTTACTTTGAGGGTAGAGACGAGTTTTATTTTATTTTTTTAAATTTTGAACGCTAATAACAAGTAAAATATTCATTAAGAGATATGACACATGACAACTTTTATGTCTTCACCCTGTTGACCTTTAATTAAGAACCAAAATTTAATAGTATTAATGCCCCTTTATACGCAAGCTACAGTGCCACATTTCATTTCTTAAATTTTACCCATTCTGAGATATTGTTTAATATCCCAGAACAGAAAATAAAGAAATTAAACGAATTAGATGCCAACACACACGCGCGCTCGAATTTTTTCCCTTTACTGACTTTTTTGAGGGGTTTGGGAGGTCTCCAAACGTGTAGATTTGCAAAAGAAACATGGAGGGTCAAATTTGACATGATTCCAACACTTTTCCGTTTTATATACATAACAAGTTGGTAAGTAAAAAGGAGTCGGAATTGGCGGATTTTTTGATGACTCCGACTCCGGCTAAAACACTAAAACTCCACGACTCCGACTCCGACTCCACAGCCCTGTTTTATATTATATTGAAAACAAAAGCATAGACTCCTATTTCCTACATTTACATTTATTACATTTCTGGATTCTTTATCTCAATCAGCAGAAAACTGCAAAGTTTTATCAAAATTGTCCCATCGAATTTTGAGAATGAACTAGATTCTATAATCCACATAGAAGATATGCTAATAACTTTAGGACATTGCTCAACTTTCTCACGTAATTTGCACAATATTGCTTTGTTGCATGTGCTTCTGTTAGGACTTTGTATCTTGAAAACAAAGTCATGGACCTCCATTTTTTATTTCATTTTTGGATTCTTCATAGTAATTAATGGAAAATGGCAAAGTTTTGTCAAAATTGATCAAATAAATTTATACAACAAACACAATTCTGTAAGTCATATAGATGAGGCTTCTCTAAAACTCTGCCTCAATAAAGATCTGGAAATCAGATTATTTCTAGAAATAAATAATTAAAAAGGATTAATCTGATTTAGTTATAGTACTGAAAATAGAGAAAAGATTGAAAAAAAATTTCATTCTCTTGGCCACAGAAACAGAAAAGAGGTAAGAAAAAATAAAGTGAGAGAGAGAGAGTTTACATTGTAGCTGCTCGCCTTTTTAATTATTTAAAATTTACATGTTTTGATTATTTTAATTCTCAACGTCTTTCCTTTGTTCTTGTCTTACTTTCTAATCTTTCTTTTGTCAACGTGAGGTTATGTTCCAAGAAACATCAAGAACAATACAGAGGATGACGACAGGTCCAAAGGGGAAAGAGTAACTGGAGATTCTTAAGCTCAATTTCAGTGAGGACACACAGAGGTCCAGTTAGTGGGAGAAAAAACAGAACAAAAAAGCAAAGAAGGTTAAGCTTCTGTGAGTACTGTGTAGCTCAACAGGATATAAATTTTATTAGTGCTTCTTTCCGAACAAGAGACTTTCGATCATCACAAAGTTGGATAAGCAATGGAATATTTGTAACGAAAGACAAAAAATCAGAAAGCTAGAATTCATTGTGGACCCCATCTCGCTAGCAAGGAAATGTATCTCCTGACAAAATCCCGAAGATTTTTGATATTGATCTTCCTATCTCTATCCTTCTAATTTCTTATCCTACTTTTCTCATATTCACATTGTAAGGTGGTTTTAAGGTAATATTAATTTTGGGTTACTTCTGTTATGTGTGAAACTTTTTTTTCTGTCTGTAATCACATGCATTCCCAATGTGGGAAAATTTCACTGTTATCCAGCCTAAGTTGGGATTCCGACAAAAGATCCTGTGACACTTGTTTTGTTCTGTGTGAATAAAATGTGTGAGGTCAGCCGATTTGGGGTGAGGTGTTCGACAGCCGAGCGGTTCGTTCTGTCTTGTGGGCGCAGAATGACTCTTTGAGACAGGTTTACCATTTTTAACCCGTTTATTAAATATATAAATTTTCTTACAATGTCTTATAACGAGGCGTAATGCCTATTCAAAGGTGGGAAACGAATCCTTTCCAAAGATAAAAGTCCAAATGTCCAGATAGTCGTTTAGGTTCGTCCAGCGTAAGTGAAGCGGAGAGCGATGGCCCCGGGGCGCACAGCACAACTCTCATCGATGATCTCCAATGACTCGGAGCACCTGGGCGGGTCTTGAAGGGACGGGCTAGCCAAAACGAAGCCTGGGACGTCGAACTAGCCTTTGCTGTAGAATAACAGGAGCACAAAATTCCAGGAGAGGAGCGCTATGAACCAGGAACCTTTTTTCCTCGAGTCGCACGGTTTTATAGATTTCTTAACCGTCGTCGCCTCTCCATTGGTCTCTCATAGTCACCTGGTGACAATTCGAAACCTAATGAAGGGCGCGGGAGAGGTCACCGTGCGACTGAATACGATTCCTCTCTCTCGTCGCGTTTTCTTCAAATTTAACCGTTTCCATTGTTTAAAAGATTCGCAAAAAAAAAAACAATTGCATTGTTCAATCGAGACACCTAATCCGTTTCCTTATCGACTGAAAAGGAGCTCTTAATTTTCGATCGAACCCATAATTCGGACCTCTCAATCGACCCCTGTTCGGGTCCTCACAAATGTATTAATTGTATCTGTTCACTATTTGTGTTTTGGTATTACACTCTGTAGCTTATATTGCTTTCATCAGTATTGTATCAATACTCAATCATCACATCATCATCTGTGACATATTATATAAACATGGTGTTAGGATATTGAAAAGAGATGAACAAATATATAAAAATCTATAAATGAAATGAGAAAAATGACAAAATATATATTAACATATAACTCTAATTTAGTAACTAAGATTTTAAAAATTATTTTAAAATTCTCCACTCCTATCAAATCCAATTTTAATACATAAATTAAGAGAGGTTTAATTTGACCATGAGTTTCTTAATTATTTTCTTATCTACATACATGCTTCACTTAGTGTATATGTTACTGCTAAAGCTCGAAAGCCGTTAATGTGTACATTATCTAGCTAATCTGCAGATTAACTAGGGTGATCCGTTAAAGTTGCGAAAATTGTTCCATTTCTCAAATTATCTAGGTAATGTCAGAGTATCTAGGTAATCTGCACATTACCTACTAGGCACTCGGTAAAGTGATAATAAGATCTTTGCCACAAATAAATGTACCACAAATAGGTGTGCTTGTCACAAAAACCAATTGCTATGTAATTCAAAGTGTCACCAATCTTTAGACTACACCAGGGGTCGCCAAAGTGGTCGATGTGACATCATTGGGGGAGTCGATGCAGCTAGGGGTCGATTGGGGGTCTATGCAGCAAAAAGGTCAGAACCTGTTTTTTTTTCTTTTTTTGCTCATATAGAAATCACAACGTTTTATTTTTATCCTCACACACTTGCACTTGTAACAAAACTTTACGATGGGGATCAATGTGAGGTGTTGGAAAGTTGTTGGGGGTCGGCGGTTAAAAAAGTTTGGCAACCCCTGGACTACACTAATAAGTAAGAACAATTGGTTAATGTTGCCTATGGTGACTAAAATGGCGGCTCGTCTCTGATTCCAGCAAACAGAAGAAAGAAAACAGTGAAGAAAGAAACGCACGTTCTAACCTAACCTAACCTATTCTAATAATTTGGTTGGTAATAATTATGGTAATTTATTAAAATAGGTTAGGTTAGAACGTGCGTCCCCACTGTTTCCTTTCTTTGGTTTGCTAGAATCAGAGACAAGCCGCCAATTTAGTCACCAAAGGTAACATTAACGCACAATTTTATCATGTGATCGCCAAAAAAAGTATGATAATTTTCTTATTTTTTGTCTCTGGTCCAAAAGTAGGGTATCGTCGAACTCGTTTCTATCCCCTCAATTCAGATATATACTCAAAGTTCCAAAATTCCATAGGTGGTAATCTATATAATCCCCCATTTCCCTAATTGTAATAATATTTTAAACCGTTTGATTTTTTGTATTACAGTTTTTTACTTGATTGATGATTGATTCTACTAACTAATTTGTTGATTGTTTGATTGTATTAACTTGATTCTTTAAATATCAAAAATTAAATAAACAACATTATGTTAATTTAAGCATACAGAAACGTTGCTGTTGTTCCAGCAAAGATCTTATTTTCACTTTACCGAGTGCCTAGTATATAATGTGCAGATTACCTAGATAATTTGAGAAATAGAACAATTTTCGCAACTTTAACGGATCACCCTAGTTAATCTGCAGATTAGCTAGGTAATGTACACATTAACAGCTTTCGAGCTTTAGCGGTAACATATATATGACTCATTCTGTTCTGTTCTGGACACATTTTCTGTGTACTCTTCTCACCTATTAAATCTAGCTATATGATTAATATATGTATTCATGAAATGATTATTATTTAAAAGTAAACAATGGATTACAGTAATACATCCAATTTGATGAAATTCAATTGTATGCTAAATCTCAATAATATCAGAGTACTTTTTCAATTCATGTACAGAATATAGTGTGTTTGCATTAAAATATTATTATGTACTACTATTTGTTTTGTATTCTGTATATATCAAAATACATACAGAATACAAAACAAATAGTAATATTTCTGCTTATTATAATCAGTCATTAAAAAGTAAACATGTTTCCACCATACATTTGTATTATACGATTTATTACTTTGTCATTATCATCATAAAATAAATTTGCTTACTTTTTATACTTTATACTTTTTTAATTTTTCAATATCATTTTCTGTAATGTTAGGCAAACATTAACCAAATAGTAGTGTTTCTTACTGGCTTAGAAAGTACAAAATGGGAATATTAATTGTTTCCAACTAAAATGTCTATTTGAGAATGTTATTTCAACTTTGATTTTATCAGAATTGGTATAAGTTTTCCTGATTACTTAACATAGACTATATTCTTCAATTTACTATATGCTTTAATATAGGCCTTATTTTATGTCATTTTAAATAAAAGTTTTATTATACACAATGAAACTTCTAATAAACAGATAGCTGGAAGACTGAGCAGTTAAGCTGTCAGACTACTGCTCTGGAAACCTGAGAATGAATCCAAATTGATTTAAAAACACCAGAAACTTTTTGGAGATGATCTGTCCCAGATATGTCAGGTCCCATCCCTCACCATCCAGCTGCCCCATTCTGGACTTTATCACTTACAATAAGGTTGATAAAAAGGCTCTATTGTGTCCACAGGGTCTAAAGACAAAAAATTAAATGAAACAACTACATGTTTCTAATTCATGTAGCACATTGAAACTTTAAGGACTTATCATACAGGAATGTACTTCACTCATATGGACAAATGAAATCTTTGTGATAATCATTCTGCAAGATGCATTTAGAGTCTAGACCCCTCTTTAGTTGCAGACTACACAAAAGATGGATGTTGGTTTCAAGTAAAACCAAAAGGAAAAATGAACGACTATGTTTTCTTCATAAATATAGTGAAATAAGTAACTGAACATTACTAATATAACTTTGCAATAGTACTTCATATATTCCATCTTATATGCTAGACAATCAACTAGTACTAATATAAACTACTACTGGTATTTGTTTCAAGTCTGAGAAAATATTGAAAATGCAACTAAGCTTTGACTTTTACAATAAATTCATAAATAACTTTTTGTTATTCAAATCTGAATTTGTCATTTTTTTCTATAAATGCTATATTCTTTATATAATTGATACAAAAAATAATCAATAAAAATATTTGAAGTAAACTCATATTGTTTTGTAAATTTTTAATTTAATAACTGCAAAATATAAATTTTTTTTCCTACATCACTTTTGAAGTTTTTAAAACTTTAAAATGATATTTAAATTTAAAAACATCATATACATTATCATACATTTATTATTCTTAGTTGATCAATATTTTTATAAAATTATCTATTTAATTATTAATGAGAATTTCATACCAGCAATACTAATCATCCAACTATGTCCATCTTCTCCAGCATGTCTTTTCAATAAATTTAATATGCTAGTTAGTAAAGCATTTAGATGATCACTTGTTACCATAGTGACATGATTTCTGTAAAATATAAACATTTCATTTAAAATTAAATGAAAATGAAATGTCTATTAAAATTTAAAAAATCTAAAACATACCCAGTTGTTAAATTCACATTATCAGGCCCTTGACTCCACCAGAATGGAAGATAACTTTAAATAAAAAATAAAATGATTTATTGATAAAGTTTAAATATTTAAATCAGTAAATAAAATTAATTAATAAAAAAGGAACTCTTAGATGAAACAAGGATAAAAGTAATGTTTAACAAACATTGCTTTTATCCATTTAGCAACAAAAGTTCAAAGGTGCTAAACAAGATCCTTGGATTTGTGTACTCAGTTGAAATACATTGTACTCAGTTTATTAAGTTCTTATGCTTTATTTTCTTTTTATTTTTCATTAAAAAATACATATACTGTTTAAAAGGAAAATTAATTAAAAGTCTGAAGTCTGAGTACAATGTATTTCTGGTCTGGCATACCGGTTGCTATGCCAGACCAGAGTCAAGGCATAGCAACCAAAACAAAACTAAAATTAAATAAGTGTGTCAGTGTGTGTGTCTGTATTCAGGAATTTCCTAACAATGTGGCATGTATTCAATATAGTGGCCTTCTGTAGTGTGATATATGTATTTCTACTCAATTGTAATGTTCCCAGGCTTTTGTGTAGTGTGTGTGGTATCACAGCTGTACAGGAGAAAATGACAGGTACAATAAGCACCCTACCCATCCTCCACAGATGCCTTATTTCCTGGGCTAGTTCTGTGTACTTGCTAATTTTTTCAGTGCATGTCTTTTGTACATTGTGAGTATTTGAAATGGCTATGTCTATAATGTATGTGATTTTATTGTGTTCGTCAATGAGTGTGAGGTCTGGTCTGTTGTGATAAATTGTTTTATCTGTGATTATGGCTCTGTCGTAATACATTTTGTGCGTGTTGTTTTCCAATACTGTCTGTGGAATATACTTGTAGTATGGTTCGTGGATGTCTGCCAATTTGTGTTTCTTTGCAAGCTCTTGGTGTATTATATTTGCTACTTGATTGTGTCTA
>NW_019384522.1:125305-147238 GCF_000671375.1 Centruroides sculpturatus
GCCACAGAAACACCAAGGCTAGGTTGATTCCTCACATCTGTTGAGGGCATTGCAGTAGCCATGCTTGGGCCGGCGCTGCTTTCACCACCGGTAACCAAGGGAGACTGGAGCCTATTTTTCGAATGTGAGCCTCTGCCTAACCCACGAACGCGGACCTTGTTAACCCGGTCAACATCCGAGCCGGTATCATACTTAGATCTGGTTACTACCATGATAAATATCTCCACAGAATGTGAGTGTGTGGTCACTCTTAGCTTCATTTCTCCCCATAGACCTTACTGGCATGGGTGTCCCTGCCAGGAGCTTGTGCTCCAGCCTGCATTACTCTATGGTTCAGTAAAATTACTGGGCTCTCCCACCACGACCAAATGGTGACCACAGGAGAGTTATTATTATTATTTTTATTATTATTGTTGTTATGTTTTGTGAGTTGTACTCAGTTCACACCGGTGGCTGTGTACAATGCTGGACCAAAGTCAAGGCATAGCAACCAAAACAAAACTAAAATTAAATAAGTGTGTCAGTGTGTGTGTCTGTATTCAGGAATTTCCTAACAATGTGGCATGTATTCAATATAGTGGCCTTCTGTAGTGTGATGTATGTTTATTATTATTATTATTTTCAAATATTATAGTAACAAAATACTTTAGTTTGATTATGATCAAATATATTCTAAATTTAAAGTACCTGCAAAGCATTGGTATCATTACTTCTATAACATATGGTGTTTCACTATATTTTCCTCCAGCAGTAACAAATTTGTCTACCTGTCCCATTAAATCATCTAATGTTGGCATGCTTGATTCTAATTCAGCCATCACAGCTATATTTATTTAAATATATATTATGATAATTTTAGTTAATTAAAAACACAGTTATTATTTAAATATCAATGATATATCATTTAAAAATTTTTAAATTACCTTGTGCTTCAAGGGAATGTTCCTCTAATTTTCCGTGAATGCAATATTGATTGTGCTTATTCAAATGTGGCTCTAAGAATGCAACAGGGAATGTTCCAGCAAAAGCGCCCAAACAATTACCTAAAGCTGGTCTATGTCTAAATAAACATATATCAAATTTGATGTAAATTACATTATGAAATGAAATAAATCTTATATATAGCAAAGCATAAAAATAATAGAGAACAGCAGTCTAGTTTTAGAAGACTAAATGTTTATTTTTATTTTTATCCTTTCTGAACAAAAAATTCTCATTGCTAGCAATCTGCATTGAAAACTTATAGCATAAAAAATTAAATAAAAAAATAAAAAATTTTAGTTGAAAAAGATTTATGTATCTACATGTCTATTTATCCACTATGAAATTACATAAATATTTTTACAACAGATAAACATTTAATCATCATTTTATCTGTTTTTGTATAAAATAGCATTTATTGCTTATTAAGAAAAGTAAATCACAAATCAAAAATAATTCAATTATTTCCATTTAATCAAGAAAGACAAAGAACTGATAATGATATAAAAGCCAGAATCTCTAGAGAGAAGTATGATGCAAAAAATAAAAGTATAACATGTTATGTAAGAAATGTTACATGTCTAATATCTCTGTTGATATATGATAACTATAATATATACTGCTAAAATAATGTTAACTTAATGACTTAAAAATTAAATAGGATTCTGTAGGAATTATATTAATATAGTCAAACCTCAGTTTACTTAATTCAAATCAAATTTCCAAACAAGTTTAAAATTTGATGAAATTTGATTTGTTTCAAAACCAAAACATTTTCCCATAAGAAACAATGTAAAATGAACTAATCCATTCCCAACCCACAAAACAGTCTTTTTTGTTACCTTTTTTCTACCTGTTTTTGGAACATATCCCTATCATTAATCAGTGTATACCTGAATAGGGAAGGATTACATAGTTTTGCTTGTTTAATTAAATGATTTGTTCCAAATGAAATTTTAAGTATGAATATTTTGAAAATATCTGAATGTTATTTAAAATTGTAATATTTGAACTTTTCATAAATAAATAATAAATGTAATCTTTAAACATTTACCTAAATCAAATTTTATATTTTAAAATATTATTATTAATTTAAAAATTAAGTTGTTTATATTTATTCATCCTTCCTTTATTATTTGTATTTTGTTATAATTTTTTAGTGTAAATTTGTTTTGAAAATAGAAACCTTAATAACTGAAAATATTTAGGACACAAAACCTTTTAAGTTCTACAACTAGACTATTGTTGTCTTCAGTTTATGCTATGTTCAAGAATCCATTAAGTATTTAAAGCCAATCAAATTAATTTAGTTATAATTTTAAAATATTAAACAAGATAAGTTTTAAATAATTAAAGATACAGTAGTAAATATAAAGCTAAAATTTATTAAAAATATGCCCCATATATACTGATCTACTTCTAAACCTTCTAACAATGCTGGTTTATTGCACACTTTACTAGTGTTGCTGCTTCAAACAATAGTGCTTTAAATGGAGAAGATGGTGTAGAGCAGACTGCTATTAAAGTATCCCTTAAATGTCCTATAACATTTAAGAGAATAACTTTGCCAGCCAGAGGACAAGACTGCAAACATATCCAATGCTTTGATTTAGAATCCTATCTTCAATTAAACAGTGATAGAGGTGCATGGAGATGCCCAGTGTGCAATAAACCAGCATTGTTAGAAGGTTTAGAAGTAGATTATTAAAAATAAAAAAAATAATATATTATACCTGTCCAATTCAGACTTGATAAATTTTCTGAAAATTAAAAGAAATAAAATAAAATAAATCTTTAGCAATACAAAATAGTAAGAAATTATAAATGTTTAACTAGTCAATATTTTCTATAATTAAATAATTAATTCTCTTAATATAATAATAAAAGACAATTTAATAAAAATTAAACAAAGATAATACAATGTAGAAACAATTGTTTTAAAATAAATTTCATGCAAAAATAATTGTCTAAAAAACATTACTATTTAAATGAAATATAATTTGATATTTAAATTCATATTTATATTTAATGCAATATAAATTTAAAAATTGTGTGCCTGTATTATCTTCATTTACTTTGTTAAACAACAAAATCTAACATTCATAAACAAAATGGCTTTTGATATGCTACATATTCTGATTATCAAATTAACAAATAAAAACTGAAAAGATAACATTTTAATGGTAAATAAAAAAGCTTATATTAAACATAGATATTCTTAATAGCCTAAGATTTATATATTTCATTTTATTTATTATTGCTTATACTATATATAATAGGATTATATATAGTGTGCCAATTAAATAATAAAACTGAGATATTGGTGCATGCTCTACAGCAAAGGTGTCCAACCCGCGGCCCAAGGCAAGCTCCAATGCGGCCCAATAAACTTGTAAACAAAACTGACAATTTTTTTTATTTTATTTTATTTATTTATTTCAACGGCATAAATTCAAAAAAAAAGTTTCACAAAGCCTTAAACCTTTATATATATTTAATTTATGATTATAAAGGAAATATCTTCAAATATAGTACTTGGAAATGTGTGAATGAGGAAGGAATACTAAATAGAGCTAAAGTTGAGACTCAAAGAATTATAGACCCAAATTAGGGGAAAGGAGAGTAAGGCCAAAAGATAAAAAGTAGTGAGAAAGGTTAAATAGACTTTCTGTTAAGCAAATATGGACCCATAATTTCACAACCTTCCTCACTTCTTTATCTTTTGTCCTTTCTCTCCTTTCCCCGCATTTGAGTCTATAATCCTTTAAGTCCAATTCCGGCTTTATTTAGTATTCCTTCCAGTGTTGCATGATTTGGCTACTTTGCACCAAATTTGGCTACCCTCTTTTATTTTGGCGTAAAAAATATTATTTGGCGCATTTGGCTACTTTTCGGTCTACATCTTATTTATAAATATATTAGTCAAATAAAAATGCACTTTAAAATAGTGTTTTGTCATTTTTTATTAATTAGAGACCCAAATAAAACAAATATTTGTGTTTTTCAAATAAATTTTTGCTTGTCTCCTTTATAATGAATTAATTTATCTATTTCTAAGTAAAAATTGGAAGTGTGTGTAGAAGTAATTTTTTAAAATAATCCTTTTTCGTGATAAAGATTTAATACTTATTACTATAATCTAGACATGTTAATCCTAAAATATACAAGTATATTTAAGAATTGGCCACAAGTATATCATATATATTTGTGGCCCAAATCTTCATGACATCTTTCAATGTGGCCCAGAGAAACAAAAAGGTTGGACACCCCTGCTCTACAGGTATAAATAAGAACTACTTTTTGCAACTGGGATCTCTAGTGTGCACTCTTTCCATCCATCAGTAATACAAATCTGAACATGCATTGCTTCTATTTTTAAGATCACTTTAATGAATATATCTCTGTGTTGTTGCATAGGCAAGTGTAGATATGGAGCACTGGGTAGCCATTAAATTTTACTCAAAATTAGGGAAAGTTCCACAAAAACTTTACAGGATTTAAAAATTGGTGATGAACTTTTGAGAGGAGCTTGGGCTTTCTGAGGTCATGCTCATTTTCAGGAAGATCAAGAGTCCATTGAAGACATCACATGGCCAGGTCAGCTAGTTGTTGTGAAGTTAAATATTTCATTCCCCAAGGGACAACAATTAATGCTGCATATTATTTAAGCAAAGAGGTTATGAAAATAAATGTGACAACTGGGAAATAAATGATTTGTCAACAACAATTGATTTCTCTCTCATGATAATGCAGCAGTTCATAGTATTCCACTTATTACATAGTTTTTGCCTCTAAAAACCACGGTCATTAACCACTCCCCTATTCTTCCAATTCAGCTCCTGCTGATTTTTTTTATTTCTGCAAATTAAATCTGTTTTGAAAAACAAACATTTTAATAGCATGCTGAGCATACAAAAAGTAACAACCAAGCAAGAGCATACAAAAAGTAACAACCAAGCAAGTGAACAATAAGCAATTATTTATAGTAACATTGTCACAATGCCAGGCTGCAATTTTTCATTATAATGTTCTCAATTTACTAGTGCACTGCACCTGTACATCATACTTTTCCTGTTAACAATATAGTCATGCCAGTCATCTATCTAACTCTGTTCAGGAGAAAATTTTTGAATCAAAATAACATGACTTCTGGTCCAAATAGGAAGTTCATATATAGTTAATTGGAACCTTCTGTCTTATGTTTTCCATACCTTGTCTCAACTTTCATCTTTCTAACACCATTCTTGAGATTAAGGAAGGACAGACAGTCAGATGACAGTGGAAATTTATAGGTCTACAAATTTTTCAAATTGCAGCCCAACAACTAGAAGGCTTTCAGTGTGCTTTCAACAGTCTCCATGATTGATGTCAGCATTGTAGAGTAATGACAGGAGATTATTTCAAAAATGTCTACTTTTTTAAAAGTAAAGGTTTGTGTTTATGTTATAACAACAATCTCATGACTTAATTGATACACTGTGTACTATTATACAAACATAATTTATATTACATACAGAATGTCCCATATGCTATGTATCGCAGCGCCATCTATGGCAGTTCAAATGTATATATGTAGTAGCGCGCCTGCGCACTGCAGAGTTCTGCTCCGTTATGTACTTCAATAAAGACGTGTTGATTTAGCTGTTCATGAGAATCCGTTTCAATCCTTTTCGTAATCTAATTCCGATGTTAATACATACCACCATACATTTATAAATAGTTTAAAAATTCACAAAAGTTGAAAGAATTGGTATATTTGAATGCAGTTTTCATAAAAGTTATTCTCACAAAGAGGGATTTTTTGGGTAGAAAAAAAGGAAATAGTTCAAATTTTTGTCAATAGAGGGTATTGAACACAAGAAAATCACTGGAATTCCATGGAAAAATTATGTTTATTTTGCATGCAGGCAAATGTTTACACTTACATGCATATCACAGCACTAGAGTACTTGTTCTATGTGTCTGCCATTACCACAAATGACAGTTTGCAAGCGAGTGACAACACTGCTAACTGCAGCATGTAGCAGATCCGGATGGATGCAGGAGATTTCATGGCAAATGGCATACTTTAACGGCACTAAAGAAGATGGGCTATTGCGGTACACATGAGACTTAGTTTCCATTTGTGAAACCACATTGGAGTATTCTGATAAACATGATGCACCACTGTGTGGGTGAATACACAAACTTCCTATTTCTTCGAAATGTCGTACTAGTGTGGCCATCAGCCATGATATGTTATATTTCCTATATTTTTTTGTTATATTAGTATTAGACTTTCCTTTCTCTTTGTCTAAAACCATCTAGAACTTTCTTTTCCCTAAACCTTCCTATAATTTTCTTTGTCTGAACCCTTTTTGCCCTTGGGGGGATTACCCTTTTCGAAGAAATAAAGAACAAAGGAGAAGGGAGTGAGGCCCGGAGGCAAAAACAGAGTGAAAGAATATCAGATCGAGGGGAGATCTCGAGTAGGTAGGAGTGAACAGAGAGGTGCTCCTACAAGTGAAGTGATCTGAGACAAAGCGAACAGAGAGAAAAGAAAAAGGAAGGACTGCAGACGAAAAGTCTACAAGTGAGAGGTGATAAAAGACGACTCAATCCGGAAGACGAAGATTGTAGACGAAAGGTCTACAAAATAAGAAGTGACCTAAGAACAAAAAGTGCAGAGAAAGAGAGAGAGATCATCGAGGGGAGGCCTCTTAGTCCGAAGTGTTCTCCAACCAAGGGCTCACCGAACCTAAACCCGGGTATTTCTACTTCTTTCCTAGTCTATCTCTATATTCTATATTCTTTCTTCTTTAGTCATAAGTTAGTGTAAGTTAGTGTAAGTTAGATTAAGTAATTTTGGTCCTCTTCAGGTTTTTGTCGCGTGAGTAATAGACAACTGTTTTCGAGGTGTACCATTGAGCACCGGTATACGCATAAGATTCGAAAAATTGTAAAGTTGGGATCTAATAAACGAACCTGTTCAGTGAGAAAAATAATACTTTGTGTCGTGAGACTTTTTTTTTGTACCATTTCGCTCGCGGGATCGCGTACTTCTCACTCTGAACATCACACTAGGAAACCAATCCAGTGATTGCTGTGATTGGACCTGAAGCTTTCTTCATTCTCTTCTGTGTCCTAAACCTTTGTAAAGTTTCAGCCCATGATTCATGGCTGAGATAAAAACTTCACCAATAGTGTTTTATCCACCAATGTCAACATCATAATGAAAACCATATGTCAGTGCCAATAACAGGAAAATTCAGAAATGAGCTGTTAATTGTACACCCTGCATTTTATATGCACTCTGATTTACACAATTCCAGTGATTTTCTTGCATTCAGCACCCTCTATCGAAAAAAATTTGAACTATTTCCTTTTTCTCTACCCAAAAAAATCCCCCTTTGTGAGAATAACTTTTATGCAAACCACATTCAAATATACAATCCTTTCAACTTTTATGAATTTTTAAACAATTTACAAATTTATGGGACCCTGTATTTACTACATATGTTATAATAAATAATTGTTCTAATTAAAATTATTTTGAATTTTATTTAGGATAACTCTTTATTTTTAAAAAGCTTAAACAACATAACTGTAATAAATTAATTGAAATAGCAATAATTGTAACTTTGCCATCCAAAAGCAGAAGACTATTTTCATAAAAATTGAAAATCAAATTGCACACGTCTTCATATCTAATTAGTTTCCTTTACTGATGTGACAATGCCGAAGGGCCCCCTATACTTTGGCACCACGGGATCAAAGGGTCAACATCGTATCGGCAAAGACCGCAATGACAACTTCATCAGGACTGACACCACTGTGTCTTCTGGGTAAACACAAAGATCGTTACATTCACAGGTACGTGCAAGCAGTCGTGTCTATGGAAGCTTAGGGTTGAAATGGAGATGGAGGGAGATATCCGGAAGAAGTGCACTCCAAGAGACTATTCATTTAACAAATACCAGTTTATTCAGAGAGGCTATTTACAGGATTTATGAGCTTTTTCACTAACTTGAATAACCATCAAGGGGGGAAGCTTATCATATCAAGAGAAAGAGAGAGCTTACAAAACTTTCATGTGACAACAAATACCCAGAGTTCAAGTAGGTCCCTGATGTAGGTTCGTCCTTAGGCACATCCAAAGAGGTTCAGATTTAATTGAGTTCAGGTGCTAGTTCAAGTTTGGTTAAGTTCAGGTGCTAATCCAAAAATTGATCTAGGAAGCGGCAATGGTGGAGAGCCCTCACACATACATAAAAGTTCACACTCACCGATGGGAAAAAGCCTCCATCATCATTGTCCTCTCCTGTTTATAAGGTCTTCTGCTGGGTTTTTCCCATGACTTGACCTGAAGGTTTAGTACTTCGGGCCCAATGATCGCGTTTCACTTGTTACTTTCGAGTGACGCATATGAGGTGTCACTTTAAACAAGGAACGAAGTCCATAGAAAACATTTTAATCGCTGAGTCAATCAACAATTTCTCGAAATGGAAAATTATCTTATTTCGAACAACAAACATGTTATAATAATTTATAATGATTTTATAATAAAGGTTTCCCGTAAATGTGGTCCTCACACTGATACTGCCAAAAATATCTAATGTGAAAAATGTGGGTAGTATTGATAAAGGATACTAATTAGGTATAAAGACAACTGTACAACTTAATTTTTAGTTTTTTGGAGATAAAGGCTTTTGTCTTTTAGTAGTACAACTTATATTCTATCAAGTTTTTACTGCATGTTTTTAATTCAATTATATTTCTTTAAATAAATTTTACAATTTGGTTTTTGTTTTATCTCTTTGTTTATTTCTATTCATTAATCTAATAATGATTAGAAAATTAATTAGAAATGTTTATATTTAAAATTTTTAATAAATTTTGCTTGATTTTAACTCTCTCTTTAATTACAGCAATTTGGTATTTACCTAGAAAATGTGAAAATATTTATGCTAAAAAACTTTTTAACTCCTATATTTAGACTATTTTGATATTGTTTATACTGCACAGCCATTGTTCCATTCTATAAACAGTAAAAGTTAAAAACTTATGAATTAATATATTAAAACTAAATCTTAAGTTTCATTAAAACTATTTTAAAAGCAGATTTTTTAAAAGAACAAATTTAAATCTTTTTATAAAAGCGCTGTTTGAAAAAATTATTAGAATTAAACATTAATTTAAATTAAAATTGAAATAAGAAAAAAAACAGACTGAATCAGTTTATTCCAATATACAATTTCATTTATACTAAAATGACAAATGTTTAATTTCTGCAATAAAATATTTAAGATTTGTTACTCTCACTTAACTATTCTTGTTCTATAAAAACTTTAAACTAATCCAATATCATAGACAACCTAACATGGCACAAATTTGTGCAAACATATGATCAAATAAATTATTGTGAAGATTGGTATGCAAGATTCACAATCAAACAAAGAAACCATGTTACCAGACAAAGAAGATCAGGTAATTTCACAAGTAGTTTATTTCGCATACATATGCAAGTTCTTAATAAGGATTTCAACGTTGCGTTGCCATACAGAAATGCACCAAATGTTACAGTACAATCACTATCTTAACAATCCCAAACTGACATATATTACTCACAACAATGCACTTGGGTATGAGTCTTAAAACTAATCTTATAAACTAAAGTACAACTAAAATTAGAATAAGGATAGGTTCATTAGGAGGTAAAGAGTAAGTTTTAGCAAAGATAAGAATACCCAAGACTGGTTCTGTATGTTCGATGGGTGAGATGCCATGAGACCTTTCACAATGGTTGATAAGTTCCTTTTTCTTATATCAAATTCTCCTATTAATTTTTCTTTGCAATCCTTAATTCTGTACTACTCTATCACCACCACAATAGGACAGGATTCTTTCCTCAGACTAATCAACGTTCTCTGGTCGTGGTTAACATCGACTCAGAGTGCACAAATTCACATCTGTCTACTTCCAGGTTTCTGAAAAGAATGACGTGCCTCAAGTCCCTTTTGCCTCAAAGTCTTACTCTCCCCTTTGTTAGGCTTACCATAATATTTTTTCTCAAACCGGGACAATTTTGAGAAAATACTCGCAACAGAAAATTAGCCTACTAGGATAAGTACCTATGATTGAAAAGGCTAAATAAAGTAGTTGTTAACAAAATCAACGAGTTAAAAGCAATTTTTAATAACTGAACAATTTTTAATAACTAAATAAGATATGTTTAGTATCTTATTATTAATATTTATTCCTAGTGTGAACTTTTTTAAAAATTCTTTGTTGTTTAAATCGGTACATTTAAAATATGGCAATACATTTGAGAAAGTTCCTATTGCTTGCCTTATGTTTCACACATTTCAAATGATTTTTAATGTTCGATGTCCACCATGAGTTACTAAAAATAATGAAAAGCACAGATCATATTTCACTTTGTCAATACAATCACAGAACTTTTTTTCAATAATCAGTAAACACATGGTTTCTTTTTGGCATAAAAGATATTAAATAAATTAAATATACCGCGCATTCTTTCATTCAGCAGTGCGCTGAGCAGTTGCTGCTGGAAATGACGTTTTTGCTGCTGACGGTTGAAAACACCTTTGCCAGAGAAAGGGCTATCTCAAAATGGCTGATATAAACAATGATTTTCTTTCTGCTATATTTACGTGCATATTAGAAGAAAAGCCATTAAGTTCGATGTTATAAGAAAACAAGGAAATGATGATTTATTTATGGCATTGGCGATGACTGATTCCCAACAACAAAGAAAGTGTGCAAAAATCGTTGGTTACGTTCACAATATCATACCGCAGTATTCGAATGAAATCTTTAAAAGTCATTTTCGTATGTCACGATTAAAAATCTGCTCACTTAAAAGAGCAAAAAACTGATTATTATTTGGTAGTCGAAAAAGATACTTTCTCATGGAGGAGTTCATCTTGTAAGCACTATTTTTAGCGTAATCAAGAGGTGCTGCTAGTGCACTGAAAGCACACCTTAAGCGCGCTGACAGTCGACTTAATAATTGAACACGGGCGCTAAAAGGGCTGCAAGCGCGCTGAATGAAAGAATGCGCAGATACTGTACGAAATAATTGCAAATACCAATCAGCAATTTGAACTCGATTAAGATATGACACGTGCAGCAATGACGTGGCCAGTGTAAGTTTCAGTCTTGCCAACTCTAATTGAAACAAAATATCTAAAAAAAAAAATGAAATAAAAATATCTAGATCTCATTGACTACGTGCTATTATAAATTCTGTGAAAAAATATCTGAATGACAAAATAAAACATCTAAATTCATTAGGCCATATGCTATAAATTTTTGAGGAGAACATATAGACAACATTAAAAGTACTTAGATCTAGATACGAAATATTTAGATTGGCAACAGTGAGTGTAACAGTGGGGTAAGTGCCAAATTGCCATTTTACTCGAGGCTGCACTATTTTTATTTCTTGTATATTCGGCACTTTTAAAATTTTACCAAATAATCGGGACAAAATGACAAACTGGCCGGGACGCTGGGACAACATCGTCAAACCGGGACAATCCCGGTCAAAACGGGACGTCTGGTAAGCCTATCCTTTGTTCACATTAGTTCCTGAAACTGGTAATCTCACCCAAGGGAAAGAAGTTAGGGAGGAAAGTTCTAGAAGGAAGGAGAACAAAGGGCTACTATACTAAACTTATATTAATATATATATAATACAATATGGCTTGTAGCCACATTATAACACTTTGGAAAAAGAGTCTGTTTCCTGTATTGTTTTCGTAAAATCTCACAAATATCATAATAATAATAATAATAACAATAACATGATTTATTAGAAAAAAATATATATTTGAATAATACCTGCTATTAGATAATTCTGGATTTGTTCCCAGAGTGTATAAACTGTTCAGAATTTTATAACAAGCTACTTGAATGTCATCCACTAAAAATAATATTTAAAATTAGTATATTCAGTTTGAATTAATTTTGGTTATTTTTATTTATCTAATGTCATTATTTTTTCAAATAATAAATAAATTCTGTATTTCTTATCAATAAATTTACAAACAACAAAAAATATTTCATTAGAAAATAACCAAATAAACTACTTTCTTAAAATAAAAATGAATAAAGAAATATTTTTATATTTTTTGACATAAAGATCCATCTTTATTTTAGTTCTTATGAATTACTTCTAACAATCACTTTAGATTCAAAATAATTCAAAAATTTTTAAAAATTGTTATGTATAAAAATATTTTATGTTGTTAATTTATGACAATTTACTATAACTATCTAGTATATTTTATCTGGCATGACAATTATAAAGAAAGAATTTAAAGCTTAGTTAAAATATTAAAATTGGCAACAATATTACAAACAAATCTACTGATTTTTAAATACAAACAAATGTACATTCACTTTTCTAAACAAAAGTTTTAGATATTTTTTCAAAAAATTGATGAGAATTCATAGGTTATATCCAAAGAAGTTAACCGATGTTTTTTTGTCTGTACCGCATTTCATCAGAGACAAAAGCTTCTGAGTGTTATCTTTATTATTCTTTATTCACTATGCATTTTGGGTGCAAGATTTTTCTGTAACTTGCACCCCTCATCAGGTGCTACATTTCTATAAATTAGAAATGTAACACCTGATGAGGGGTGCAAGTTACAGAAAAATCTTGCACCCAAAATGCATAGTGAATAAAGAATAATAAAGATAACACTCAGAAGCTTTTGTCTCTGATGAAATGCGGTACAGACAAAAAAACATCGGTTAACTTCTTTGGATATAACCTATGAATTCTCATCAATTTTTTGAAAAAATATTTAAAGAATTGATCTTTAAAGCAATATAAAGAAAACTGCACCATTGATATAATACATATCTATTACTTATATAAAAAAAAATTTAGTTCAAACCTATTGTTTTTTAAAAGTTATAAATAATACTTACAAAGAAGATCACTTCCAAATTCACAAGCAGCTAAATGATCAAAAAGTGCTGTAAGAACTGGCAACAAAACTAATTGTATGTAATTGAGAGATGATGATGTTTTCAATGTAGTTCCTCGTAACAAACTATATCGACCTTGTTGTAAATTCACAACCGTTTGAGCTAAATCATCAGCAGCATTGTTGAAAAATGTCAGCATAGACGTTTTAACAAAATCTGGACAATTTTTTACAATAGTTCTGAAAGATTTTTTAAAAATTATTATTTATTAGAAGTTTTTAAAAAAAAATATTCATTTTAATCTTTTAAAAGTCAAATCATTTCTAAATAGCTACCTAGCATCAGTTGCTCTAATTAATACTTGTAGACCACGAACAGAGATTTTTGCTTCATTTCCAAATACACTTAATTTTGCTCTCAATAATGCTGCTAGTTTACAAAATAAACTATATACAATAAATAAAAATATTTTAATTTATTTGATTAATTTTAAAATTTACAAAAATTATACATTTATAAACAATACCTAGCAACCATTTCTTTTTCTCGAACTGTTGCTACACCAACATTTGTAGCAGTTGTTGCTGCACTTATAAAAAAATTGCGGTGTGCAGAAAAATATTTTTCCATTACTGGAAGAACTACCTATATAAAAATAAAAATCCATAATCCAGAACAATTGAATAATTCAATAAAAAAATAAAATAAGATATTTAAAAGATATTAATAAACAATTTATTGTTAACTAAAACAAAACACATAAAAGATTAAATAATCACATGAAACTATTCATATTTTGTTGACTAGAAATTCTATAATCAAATCTAAAAATAATCAAAATAGTAACTAATAAAATATGATTATTACATCTGTTGACTCTTGTTTTATCAATTATCAGTTTAATTATATTGATAAAATTACTTAAAAAAAGGAAAAATGACTATAATTATCAAGTCATAAGAAGCAGACTCAAATATAAAAACCCATTTTTTATGGGTTTTCAGAATGTTTTTGAACCATCCTACTTCATCATCAGTAACTAATGATGAATTGGGACTATAATAGAATTAAAATCAATAAATTGTTATCCATAAACATATGATAATGAATTGGAAAAATGTTTAAATATATATATATAATATATATATAAATGAAGATGTTTGTTTGTTCACTATGCATGCCTAGGCCATTCAACCAATTTCTACAAAATTTGGAAATTACGTTTACATAATTCTAACTTAAATATAGATAATGTTGTACATCTCACCCCAAAATATTGATTTGCTTTCTATATATAAATTAATTTCTGTCTACATTCATTGCTGGCTTTACATGTAGTGCCATTTTTTGGCAAAAATTTAAGAAAATAATAATCTAAATATAATTCTTACAAAAAAGGATATAATTTTTAATATATATATTATAATCACTTAATTACTGCAACAATAATAAAATGCAAAATAGATGCACTATTACATGCCTTTATGCCATTACTGAGACAGGTAGCAAGCACATAGCACTTGCATGTGTGAAGTCGTGTTTTGCCCTTATAAATCATACTTTTCCTGTTAGCAATAGAGTTGTGCTGGTTATGTATCTAACTCTGTTCAGTAGAAAATTTTTGAATTGGAATAATGTGACTTCCAGATCAAACTGGTTCATATATAGTTAATCTGGGCTCCTGTTATTAAGCTTCCCATATCTAGTCTCAACTTTCATCTATCTAACTTCATTTGCAAAATTAAGGAAGAACATACAACAGATAAATGACAGTGGGAATTTATAGGTCCACAATTTTTTCAAAATGCAGCCCAATAGATACCCTCCAGTAACCAAGGGATAAAGCCATTGAACACTGATAGTAAATCATGGGTTTATGCATCACCAATGGACTGGCCACATACAATTTTCTGGGGTCTTAGGCATTTCAGGACAGTAACCACAATGTATAAACCCCTGCGGACAATAACCCCTTGTTGAAAACCCCGGAAAATATAACCTCCCTACGTAAAAACACCCTGAAATATAATCATCTGACAATAATCTCTAAATAAAAACCCTTGTATTAAAACCCCCCAGGACAATATCACTTTTGTGTAAAAATAAAAGCTCCTGAAACTAAAAGTTTCTTTGAAATTTATTTAACACAACAAAATGCTGATACATATTTTTAAATAATACTGAAAGTTCATATGCACTTTTCAGAGAAACAAATTTTTAATTACAGTCATTTATACAGTAGTTAAAATACTGAAATTCCTGATAAAAATTGCAATTTAATATTATTATTTACATAATATCAGTTAGAGAGAAAGAGATTGTGAGATAGTCCATAATGTTGCAATTACAGTAGCTGCAAACAATGGTAAGGATCTGTGCATTTGAATCAGCATATTTCTTTCTTGATGCTTATGATAGATGGCCAACCAGAATTTGTTTGAAGTAAACTTGTTGTAATGCTTGTTCTCTTTGAAGAAATTCGATGAATTTCCAAATGGTGGGATGGAACTTCCCCAACATTGAACTGAAAACTTCTGTGCCATTTTTCCACTGAATTGTTTGTGTTTGGTAATTCATCTTCAGATCATTGATACATATTCCACATCTCAATGGCATATGTTGGTTGCTATTGTCCATGACGTTGTGGTCTTACAATATAGTAAACTTCAAAATAATCTACAACTAGTGTGATTTCTTCAAGTAGCAATTCTGACAATTCCTCAAAAACACTAACAACGTTATCAGTCGGCACAAATGCAAGAGCTAAGATCATTTTTAATTTCAATGCAGAGTCAGAATCTTCTTGATAATATTGTTACAAACTCTTCTCTTTAATCTTACGGTAAATATTCTGACTTAGATGAAAGAAACATCCTTTAATTTTACAGTCTGAAAATACTACTTTTAAACTGTTTAAAACTGCTACTTCAAAATCAATCATTATACTTGTTAATCTCAAATTTACGTTAGGTGTTGTTAATTTCTCAAACAGTTCAATATATGTATCCTGAGTTTTGTTCTGCAGTAATGCATAAACACACAGATTGGTTTATCCATTTACTAGGACATGTTTTGAAAGTCACATCCGGAAACCAGTGAGGTGTTATTTCCAAGAATCTAAGATTGTTATATGTTACAAAGATTAAGATTCTGTTGTTATTATTTGAACTAGAATTGAATAGAAGGAAATCTTGGCCATCATGTGTAACTTTGTAGCAATCTGGGACAATAATTTCATCAATAGTCAGTGGAACAGGTAGTGGATTATTGACAGCTTGAGATTGACGTCTGATATTGTGATGTAAATGATAAACTGAAGGCAAGTTGGCTTTTGCACCTTCACTTACCATTGAAATAGACTGCATGATTATTTGCTGTGGTGTTTCTTCAGTTTCTTCTGCCAGTCTTTTTATTTGTTGAACTGCTTTAAGAACTTCTTGTGCTAAATCTGGACAATGAGAGTGATTGTTTAATTGCCCCACCAGCTCTTTTCCACTAATTTTAATTTTAGCTTTTCATTTGTCATTTTATGCCTTCTTTCATATTTGAACGATACAACATTATTCTGCTTTACATAAACATAACCTTCAAAAATCTCTTTCTCTTTTCCTTTATTAGATTTTACAAATTTCATCACAAATTATATATATACATGTACTGAAAATATAATAATAGATATTACACAAAAAAACCACCAAGCTTACTTCAAGTAGGCATAAGTTTTGTTTTATAAAATTTTATCAATAAAAATATATTAATCAAAATGTAGGACTATTATGTTTAAAATGAAAAAAAAAGTAAAAAATAGTTTATTTCACAAACTATGAAGACAATACAGACCACTGTTGTGACATTTACTTGGACGCTATATCTTCAGGGCATGAAGAAAACTTTAACTTGCTTGAATTGTAAACTCCATGATTGATTTGCATAAAGTTGATTAATGGTACATATATTTATGATAATGGTTCTTATTAGTTTTTGTGGTTTGTAAAATAACTTTATAGTGTTTGTTAATTTTTCATTTTAGATTTTTTTTTATTACTTTCAAAATTTAAAAACATATTTAATATTATTTACCCCTTGATCATGTATTCTGAACTGGTTATGGTGTGCACATAAACAACAAAAACAAACGTTTTCAAATTCCATCCAAGTTCATCATCAGGCTTTGTTGTTTACGTGCACACCGTAACCGATTCGAAGTATGTGATTAACTACATCCTGGTGTGGTAAGTGGTTATTTACCCATTGATGTATAGAGCGTCGTTTATCTGAAAGCCGGTTATTTGAAATGTCAGTTAACCGAAAGTATTCCAGTCGGCAAATTTAAATTTTCGCTAGTGCTGTGGCACTGCAATCTTTGGCTATATCTTGGGTTACTCCAATATTTTTTTTGTTGATGTGTGTGTTTTAGCTGACAGCACTGGCACTTTTGTGTAGTGTTTTTCTGAGGACTGTGTCTGCTGAATCAAACGTTTTTGATACTAGATTAACTTCTAAAGTATAATTTTTTTTGTTTTTATATTTTTATTTTGTTTGCAAAAATAAAGAAATAATTTTTAACGATACAATAGCCACAATTATTATTTTAAAAAGTTTACATTAGGCTTAACATCAACGAAAATTCAACGTGAAGCGACACGCAACGGAGAAAAATTTCAACACGGGATAGGTTAATATATTTTTTCGTACATAATCGGTTATCCGAAAAATAAGTTATCTGAACAAACCCAGTCCCCAATTGATTCGGATAAACGACGGTCTACTGTATTTCCATGAAAAAATGAGTTTTATCAAATTAAGAGTGTAAGTTTGGGTGATAATTAGTATATATTTGATTTAATCTACAGACATTTAAAATTGGGGTTTATTCTCTGAGGGTTTGATATCTGGGAGTTTCCCCAGGGAATTATTGTCTGGAGGGGATTTTACATGGGGGTTTTTATCCAAAGGGTTATTGTCCTAGAACCCTAAATAGGGGCCAGCTTTATATAAAAGTCTTTCTGAAATGCATCTTCCTTAGCAGATCACTCAAGTGTCACATTATCATAACCAAATAAATCATACTAATTCTAATAGTTTTTCTATAAATGCAATATTTATGAGGACATACTTAATTACCACAAAACCTAAACACCCCCTCTTCCCAATTTCATCTCCTTATTAACTCATAAACCCATTACCACAAACTCCCTTCACTGATACTGCTGAAAGATGATGTACCATTCAGCCAAATTAATGTACAGTAAGTGCAACAATTTTAAGGCACAAAGTAGAGCTCAAAGTTTTTTCTGTGCCAATGTTTATTTTCCTATTTATTATCACAGTGACATTGCTTCATCCAAAACTTCCTATAGCTGTGGTGTGCACTTTATTCACATATTAAGTCTTAGTGTCAAATCTGCTTTCATTATTCTTATGCCACAGGTTTCAAAAGTATTCTTTACTTAGATGTTTTTGCTGGGCTTTATTTTTTTAAGCTGGTTTTACCAGTTTTTTTATGGGATCGCATAAAACCAATTATTCTTGCATTTTTACAGTATTTTTTTTAATATAAACAAGTCTTATATGAAGTCTTTTGGATGTTAAGATTAGCAACTTCAATCACATGCAAGGCCATCACAACCTATCCAACATGAATCATTTTTCAAATATTAATAATAGATCAGTGTTAATTAGTCATTGACCATTTTCTCTTCCAAGAGGAGGTCTTTGTAGTCGTTGACCTCCTCTTGGAAGAGAGGATGGTCAACGACTACTGTTGTTCAAATTAACTTCAACCTCCTTCCACAGAGGTACAGTACTTCCTTTCTATCAGACCATTGGTGTGGTGGCATTTGAATATGAAAATTGCATAATACAAGATTACTGGCGAGCACAAAATATGTTTTAAGTGGTTTTCCAGGGTGCCGAGTTTTTGTTCATTTTTTTGATTTGTTGGCAGATTACCATTTGAAATTTGGCTATGAATGGAACAGTTTGTTGGAGCTAACATTAGAAAAAAAATACGATATCTTAAAAAATTTAAGACATCGTATTTTCAATTGCTTTCTGCTTGACCAATGAAACTGCACCATTTCATACCATCAGAGTATCACAATAAACATGATAATGTAAGCTAAAATAACCAAACTCTATATTTTTTTTCATTTTAATGTTTCTTATAGTATTTGATTTATATAACTACAAAGGTTATCTTACTTAAAAGTTTATCATACCAAGTGATAAATAAAGAATTTTTAATTTAAAATTCTTTATTCTTCTATTGTACACAATTTAAAGAAATTTTAAAATGTTTTAGATTGTTTACTTAGTGTGATAAACTCTTACCTAAGATAATCTTTGCAGTTGTATAAATCAAATACTATGATATAATACAATAGAAGGATTAGTAGTACAAAATAAGCTAATAATCTTAATGTTTGTGTAAGGACCTGAATGGTGGTTCAACTGAGAGGTCCGAATGGAGGTATTAATCCTTTGCCCTTGAAAGTACCAACTAATCGGTAACCCCCATTGTTAAGCAAATCTTTGAGGGTACCAATTTGTCGTTACCCTAGTAAAAATCAATTTTTGTAAAATTTATCAACAACAGATTGATTATCAACAAAATTATCAACAACAGCACTTGACAGCAACATCTTGTCTATCATCTGTTTCACATATTTTTCTCCAGGCAATGTTTTGTTGACTTAAAAAATTTTAATTAATGTTTTTTTTTCTGATAATTTTTTATTTCATTTTTAGCATATTCATGTAATAATAGAGAGGTTGCGGCCGACATTTTAAATGCGAAAATGTGTACATCAGACGTTCAGCGCCGCTTTCCTATAAGCCTAGAAGTTTGACAATGGTGTTTGGGACAACGAGCATGATTCCACTGACTATCCAAACACCATTGTCAAACTTCTAGGCTTATAGGAAAGCGGTGCTGAACATCCGACATACACGTTTTTGCTTTGAAAACGTTGGCCGCAACTTCTCTAATATTACTATAATAAGTTCATTTAGCTATAATAAGTCAACATGTTATAAATATTCAAGTTATGACCTTCAGTTCTGACATTTTACAAATTTTTTATTTTAAACTAAAATATCAGCAAATATTACATGTATTACTACTGGCAAATCATATGTTTATAACAAAAATTTATATTTTTGCTCGATATGAAGTGAATAAAGTATATTAGTTCATTATATTAGTTGATAGCATAATAAAGCTTTGATTTCAAACAAATGTTTGATATAATGTGTGATAATTTCACAACAAATAAACATACATGCGTAAGTGTTATATAGAGTTGTACAGAACAATATTATATGTCTTTCTGGCTCATTGTCAGCAAAAAACTAGGTAACTAAACAATGTTAATTTTGACAAAAAGTTAAAAATTATCAAGTTTAAATGTCAATTCTGATATATATTATTATTTTTCTTATAAATTTTTCTAATAAAATGTATTGAAAAATATCATATTTAAAACTAAAGATATTAATAAATGTATGTGATTTTTTTCATATGAATATAATGATAACTTGATTTTTGGTGAATTTTTAAAATAATATCACCTAACTGACCTATATTGCATTTGGACTGTTTTCAAAATTAACGTAAACAAGATGGAGGTGGTTTAAGATCTCATTAGATCTTAAAAATCTCCTTTTACAACACAAAAGGGAGAAATTAAAAGTCTCAATTAAACAATAAAAGTTTTTTTTTGTAAAATTTTAAACAAAGGAAAAATGATGTTGAAAAGACCAAAGTCGATGGAAACATGGTTAGAGAAGAGTCGGGTTTAGTCATGAAGTTGACCTCTCCTGCACCCCTCGACAGGTGTCGTTTGGCACCAGATGACAAAGAAAGACCAATTAAATGACGACTTTGGGGGAAAAGTTATAAAAATCGTGCGAATCAAGGATGTAGTGTTCTTGGTCTGTAGTGCTCCTCTCCCGGAAGTTTGTGATCCTGCAGTTCACCAACGAAAGATTTTTTGACATCCAAGGATTGTTCTTTGCTCTCCAGAGTCATCCAGATTTGCCCAGGTCCACCTATTTGCAGGAAGACATCTCTCGAAGCCATGCTGTGCACCCTAGAGCCGTCGATTTTCACACCACCATCATTGGAAGAGGAAAAATGATAGACTGAACATTTGGACTTTTTGTGCATACTTGTTTCTCTCCCTTTGAGAGGTGTTATGCCTTATCATAAGAATTGTTGTAAGAGATTTTAAATTTTATTAAATAAGTTAAAGATGGAAAGCCTGTCTCAGAGAGTTTTTTCCACTCCCACACAATAGTTGTGACTGCACAACGATGATAGTTGCACCCAGTCAGCTAACCTCACATTTGTTCTCATTTTTTGCCCAGGCAATGACAGGTTTACCTATTAGTTTCTGATAAAACAAAAAGTTGGTTTGTATATTTTAGTTTGATACTTATGATTTTTGATAAAATTATATTAAATTAGTAAACAAAAATAAAAATTTATGTAATTAATGCCAAATAAATGTGCCATATCATTAATCAGGGTATAATAAGGCTAATTTAATGATTAGACATACAGTAATTTGGCTATAGGTAGGTGGTTAGGCCTCCACTGAATGATAAATTTAGATATAACCATACAGGCTATGAGGGATATGTATAGTTTTATCTAAGTTAGTCGAGTAATTAATTACTTTGGAAGCAAAGATGTGGATAGCATAATTGGCAATGCATATGCATGGTATGTAAGAGTTACAGGTTTCAGTCTCATTTCAATCTGATCTTTTCTTTCAGAATATTTTAAATTTAAAATTAAAAATTGAATTTATTTTTATTATTCAATTTATCATTAAATAGCGACGAACTGACTACCTATAGCCAAATTTCTTTAATCATTAAATTAGTCTTATTATGCCCAATTAACAACTTGACAGTTCATTTGGCATTAATAATTGAATCTGCTTGTTGTATAGGTTTTAGGTTATATAGGGGTCATACATATATATATATATATATATACAC
>NW_019384522.1:147815-187034 GCF_000671375.1 Centruroides sculpturatus
GTTACATGTATTACTACTGGTAAATCACATGTTTATTACAAAAATTTATATTCTTGTTCAATATGAAGTGAATAAAGTATATTAGTTCATTATATTAGTTGGTAGCATAATAAAGCTTTGATTTCAAACAAATGTTTGATATAATGTGTGATAATTTCACAACAAATAAACATACATGCATAAGTGTTATATAGAGTTGTACAGAACAATATTATATGTCTTTCTGGCTCATTGTCAGCAAAAAACTAGGTAACTAAACAATGTTAATTTTGACAAAAAGTTAAAAATTATCAAGTTTAAATGTCAATTCTGATATATATTATTATTTTTCTTATAAATTTTTCTAATAAAATGTATTGAAAAATATCATATTTAAAACTAAAGATATTAATAAATGTATGTGATTTTTTTCATATGAATATAATGATAACTTGATTTTTGGTGAATTTTTAAAATAATATCACCTAACTGACCTATATTGCATTTGGACTGTTTTCAAAATTAACGTAAACAAGATGGAGGTGGTTTAAGATCTCATTAGATCTTAAAAATCTCCTTTTACAACACAAAAGGGAGAAATTAAAAGTCTCAATTAAACAATAAAAGTTTTTTTTTGTAAAATTTTAAACAAAGGAAAAATGATGTTGAAAAGACCAAAGTCGATGGAAACATGGTTAGAGAAGAGTCGGGTTTAGTCATGAAGTTGACCTCTCCTGCACCCCTCGACAGGTGTCGTTTGGCACCAGATGACAAAGAAAGACCAATTAAATGACGACTTTGGGGGAAAAGTTATAAAAATCGTGCGAATCAAGGATGTAGTGTTCTTGGTCTGTAGTGCTCCTCTCCCGGAAGTTTGTGATCCTGCAGTTCACCAACGAAAGATTTTTTGACATCCAAGGATTGTTCTTTGCTCTCCAGAGTCATCCAGATTTGCCCAGGTCCACCTATTTGCAGGAAGACATCTCTCGAAGCCATGCTGTGCACCCTAGAGCCGTCGATTTTCACACCACCATCATTGGAAGAGGAAAAATGATAGACTGAACATTTGGACTTTTTGTGCATACTTGTTTCTCTCCCTTTGAGAGGTGTTATGCCTTATCATAAGAATTGTTGTAAGAGATTTTAAATTTTATTAAATAAGTTAAAGATGGAAAGCCTGTCTCAGAGAGTTTTTTCCACTCCCACACAATAGTTGTGACCGCACAACGATGATAGTTGCACCCAGTCAGCTAACCTCACATTTGTTCTCATTTTTTGCCCAGGCAATGACAGGTTTACCTATTAGTTTCTGATAAAACAAAAAGTTGGTTTGTATATTTTAGTTTGATACTTATGATTTTTAATAAAATTATATTAAATTAGTAAACAAAAATAAAAATTTATGTAATTAATGCCAAATAAATGTGCCATATCATTAATCAGGGTATAATAAGGCTAATTTAATGATTAGACATACAGTAATTTGGCTATAGGTAGGTGGTTAGGCCTCCACTGAATGATAAATTTAGATATAACCATACAGGCTATGAGGGATATGTATAGTTTTATCTAAGTTAGTCGAGTAATTAATTACTTTGGAAGCAAAGATGTGGATAGCATAATTGGCAATGCATATGCATGGTATGTAAGAGTTACAGGTTTCAGTCTCATTTCAATCTGATCTTTTCTTTCAGAATATTTTAAATTTAAAATTAAAAATTGAATTTATTTTTATTATTCAATTTATCATTAAATAGCGACGAACTGACTACCTATAGCCAAATTTCTTTAATCATTAAATTAGTCTTATTATGCCCAATTAACAACTTGACAGTTCATTTGGCATTAATAATTGAATCTGCTTGTTGTATAGGTTTTAGGTTATATAGGGGTCATACATATANTTTAAGATTAATAATCTATTAATTTTTTTGGTTCTATTCAGTTCTGATTAATTTCCCTATTATTATTTTTTCTTTTCCCACCTTTTTTATTCCTTTTGCTTCTTGAAATGCTGTTTATTATTATACTAAAATGTAATATATTTTTAAAACATTTTTATTTTTACATTTTTTGCAAATTTTGGAATATATATTATAAAATGTTTTTGTTTTTCTTATCATTTTTTATACCTTTTTTATGTAAACATAAAAATTATTGCCTAAAATGCCAATAAACCATATAACAAATTTTATTAATCTTATTTAACTTTTTTGCTTGTTGCTTGATGTTGATTCTGACTTTTATATGGGAAATTTTAAAATTCCTTTTAAAACTAATAATTGAATTATATTTTTTATTTTATGATACTTGCTTGTGTTTTTTTTTCTTTTTCTGCTTGCATTGGTGCCTGGTTTTTCTTTCATAATCTTTAGAAGTAGAATTCCTGAAAATACTCATATTCAATCAATCAGTAGGGCTAGCAAAAAATCAGTGCAAGAATCTGGAGAACAGGCTGGATCAACTTCTAGTGGTGAGAGATTTGCCTCATTGCTTTTAGAAAAACTCTTGCAATATTTGGATGTTGCTGCCATTAATATGAAGATTCTAAAACCTAGTGCCAATTATAGTCGTCGAAGTAGTTTCAAAACTTCTACTCGTGATGTGAAATTTTTCAGCAAGGTTTGTGTGAAACTATTTTTTAATATTTAAAAATAAATTTCAATTAATTAATTTAAAATGAAACAAGTATTTGACAAATGGAAAACTTTTCAAATTTATAATATTACATATATACACAGGGTGTATCAGAATGACATTTTAAAAATTTGGGGGATTGTAGAGGATAAAATTTTGAACGTTTTGATATAAGAAACCCATAGTCGGAAATGTGATATAAAGTTTCTACAGCGGTAGGAAGTGCATGACCACTCTTCACTTTGGTAGCTACCCTTCCATCCATTGACGTCACGTTATTGTTCTTGACTTCTTCCTCTGAGGTTATGTAAAGTCCCTTGTGTATGCAACATCTGTAGGAACAGTTCATAAGCTTACGAAGCGCATCTTTACAGCATTTAATACCATCAGAGGAAAGCGTGGCATCTTACAGAGAGTCGGACAAAACATGGTTCGTCGTTTTATCAAAACGTTCAAAATTTCATCCTCTACAATCTCCCAAATTTTTAAAATGTCATTCTGATACACCCTGTATATTTATGTAATATTATAAATTTGAAAAGTTTTCCATTTGTCAAATACTTGTTTCATTTTAAATTAATTAATTGAAATTTATTTTTAAATATTAAAAAATAGTTTCACACAAACCTTGCTGAAAAATTTCACATCACGAGTAGAAGTTTTGAAACTACTTCGACGACTATAATTGGCACTAGGTTTTAGAATCTTCATATTAATGGCAGCAACATCCAAATATTGCAAGAGTTTTTCTAAAAGCAATGAGGCAAATCTCTCACCACTAGAAGTTGATCCAGCCTGTTCTCCAGATTCTTGCACTGATTTTTTGCTAGCCCTACTGATTGATTGAATATGAGTATTTTCAGGAATTCTACTTCTAAAGATTATGAAAGAAAAACCAGGCACCAATGCAAGCAGAAAAAGAAAAAAAAACACAAGCAAGTATCATAAAATAAAAAATATAATTCAATTATTAGTTTTAAAAGGAATTTTAAAATTTCCCATATAAAAGTCAGAATCAACATCAAGCAACAAGCAAAAAAGTTAAATAAGATTAATAAAATTTGTTATATGGTTTATTGGCATTTTAGGCAATAATTTTTATGTTTACATAAAAAAGGTATAAAAAATGATAAGAAAAACAAAAACATTTTATAATATATATTCCAAAATTTGCAAAAAATGTAAAAATAAAAATGTTTTAAAAATATATTACATTTTAGTATAATAATAAACAGCATTTCAAGAAGCAAAAGGAATAAAAAAGGTGGGAAAAGAAAAAATAATAATAGGGAAATTAATCAGAACTGAATAGAACCAAAAAAATTAATAGATTATTAATCTTAAAATATATATAATTTATTTTATAAACAAAACAGTTAATATAAATCTTCCATGCTTTAAATTTATATGACACAAAAGTTTAATTTTTAATCAAATATAGTTCAGTAAAACAAGAATAAAAATAGTAATGAGATAAACAGAAGAAAATAATAAAACTGCAGTGAAGAATAATGTTCTATTTCAAGACTTGAGAAATAATAAGCAGTTTAAAAAGAGAAAGTAAACAGAATTTTGTAAATCCCAGTCTTAACTAAGGGATTTTGATAAATAAATTATTATTTAAGAAGAAAAATGAGAACATTAAAACATAAATTAAAAAAATATGAATGAGGAATATGATATAAAACTTCTATATTGATGAAATTGGTTCTTGATTAAAATCAAATTCAATTGGTTACATATTTCATGATGTACACTGCCATTCAAATAAAATCATCTGTATTTTATTCTTCAACTAATGTTTTTGAAATGTTTAAACAGATATCTTCACAATCAACACAAAGGAAATACATTAAAGTAAACAAGTGTTCATTATGTGGAGATATTAAGTTATAGATAAATAATTATGGGAGTAACACAACATTTGAAAATACAATAATGATTATGTCCAACTCCAACAGTTGACTTATTATCTTAAGGCAATCTAATTTATAATTTTATAACTGAATCATTTAATGGTATAAAAATTTTTTGACATTCTCTTCATTTCAAAAGTAAATCTGTAAAAACTAGCATTTATGAAAAAGTCATTTATCTCTATATATTAAAAATAATCCATAAGATCTCCATTACAAAAATGTAGCAGCCACTAATATTTAGAGTAAATGTAATATCTTAATATAATACCTAGCAATTACCATAAATGAAGTAAATCATGTAAAAGTTGTTGTAATGAATTATAGTTATCATCATATTAATATTAACAGACTAGTAGGAGTGCCTAAATATTTAGATCTGAAAATATAAAACTAAAAATGCACATGTTTGATATTTATAATGAAAGGTTACAATGAAAGCATCCATACAAATATCATTACATATAAAGACAATATATAATAATATAGTTTAGTCCACTACCAAATGGTATCTTCACCTTGTTGTGGTGGTGGGGCTTGTGTGCTCTGTTGACCCTGGGAGCTATGTTGGCGGTAGCTTAGCTACTGGTAGGGTCATCCAAGCCAAACAGGTCTTTGAGGGGTAGGAGCCAGACCAAGCAAGATACCATGGTAGTGAGCAGTAGCACTACCCTTGGCTTGGGGCCAAAGATAATATTATCTGGTAGGGCTCAACACCAGAAAGTCAAGGCAAATATGACATCTTCGTATAACTGACCATGATACTATGCTATGGAACGCAAAGGGAAACTACCATATCTCTAGGAGGCCAAGTGTCGTATCCGGCAGGGAAAGTAGCAGGGCTTCCCAGGCCGTTAACCAGCGAAATCCTTACCTTAAAATTGGAACATAAAACATTAGAACTCTTTTGCAAATAGGAAAACCAAAAGTTATTAAATATGAAATGAGAAGACATCACTTACAGATCCTGGGTTTAAGCGAAATAAGGTGGAGAGAGGAAGGTGTATTCTGGAGTGAGGAATTTAAGGTAATCCATTCTGGAGAAAAAAAATGGTCAGGGCGGGGTAGGAATTATCCTACACAGAAAACTAGCTGAACAAATTAAATAACTTAAAATTTCAGAACGTAGATTAATTTCAATAAGAATTGCAGCAAAACCATTTGACATAAAAATTATACAAGTGCATATGCCTACAATGGGACATGATGATTGGGAGGTAGAAGCTATCTATGAGCAGACCGAAGAACTTATAAAAGATACACCAACTCAGGTAAACCTAATAATAATGGGTGACTGGAATGCTGTAGTGGGGCAGGAAGGAGATGAAAAAATCAGGAAACTTTGGCTTAGGGAAAAGGAATGACAGAGGACAAAAACTGATTGATTTCTGTAGACAAGAAAACCTTTTGTGAGATCTGAACATTCAAGGGAGGATCATTTTAATCAAAATAATAAGTTGGAGAAAAGAATTAAAATAATAGAAAATAATATTTTCAACTTCAACAAGATTTTATCTAAAACTGGAGAAAACATCAGAATTTTTGAAAGGAAGTTGATTTCCTTTCCCAGGCTAACTCAGGATGAGTCGAGTTTTTGCACACATTACGGAAGACCAAATAAAAGGGCCGTTTTCCCGCCATTCGAGGCAGACTGTAGAAACGAGGTATTGCCATGCAAGAAGTCGAACATATGCAGTCCGTCGAAGGAAGTTGGCCATAAGAAATAAGTCCGACATACAATAAGGGCAATCTGTTAGAAAAAGGTTGCCATGCAAGAAGTCCAACATACGCAGTCCATCGAAGAAAGTTTGCCATAAGAAATAAGTCCGACATACGATAAGGGCAGTCCATCGAAGAAGATATTGCCATACAGAAGAATCCAATATACGATAAAGACTATGCATCCGAAAAAGTCGTCATATGAAAGACGTTAAACTAAATAAAAGAGAAGAATAGAAATAAGAAGGAAGAAGATCCTCATACAATACAAAAAACAATAAACAAATACAAAAAATATGGTGAAGGTAATATAAGCTCTGAATAGATCGATGTAAACTCTGTCACGCGTTAGGTTAGAAATAAGATAGATTAAGTTAGATTTAGATTATATTCATTCCTTGTATATTTTATTATTTGATTCATTAAATGTTTCGATTTGTTTTATAAAATGGTTTGGTTCTTATTAGACATTCATTTTCATTTAAGTTTCCTTAGTTCCTCTGAATCCCGAGTTTAAGGATAACATGTGTTAATCCGCGTTTAAAAGAATTGATTAACTGGTGTCAGGAATCCTGACGTAAGAAAGAGGGTGATTACACAATCATCTAATTCCATTTTAAATTAACATTCAAACTGTAAATGAACTTATTGGTTAAAGCCCTCCACCCTCGATTTCTTTGAATAGAAAAACCATCCTTGTTAGACAAACAGAGGGCTATTCTAGAGAATAGTTGCTGAGTAAGTGATACTAGAGTCTTACCACTCCGTATCCACAGCTGAGCCCCTCACACTTTTTATTACAAATACTTGGTTCAACACACCTTTAAGAAGAAGATATACATGGAAAAGTCCAGGAGACAAAAAACAATACCAGATTGATTACATAATGGTGAAAGAAAGATATAGAAATCAAGTCACGAAGTCAATCAGCTACCCAGGGGCAGATGCAGAGAGTGATCATAATCTCGTAATTATGAACAGTAAATTAAAATACAGGAGATCCTTAAGAAAAAGGGAAGGTAAAAATGGAATTTGGAAAAGTTAAGGAATGAGAAGGCAAGTATGCAATTCAAACAAAGATTGGACAAAGCAATTGGAAAGACCATGGGTGGTGATAGAGTTGAAGATAAGTGGAACTACCTTAAATTAAAAAGAACATATTGAATATAGCCAATGAGGTTATAGGGAATAAACAAAATGATGTAAGTAAACATGGATCACACAAGAAATGATGGTGAAAATTGAAGAGAAAAGAAAATGGAAAAATGTAAATACTGAAGTAGGACAAAAAAAATATAAGAGGCTGAGAAATGAACTACAAAGAGAAAGTAAAAAGACTAGGGAGGAGTGATGGAGAGAGAGATGTGAGATGATTGAGGAGTTGGAAAGAAAAGGCTGAAGTGACCTTGCATTTAATGAGATTAGGAAATGGACCAAGAAGAATAATACAATCAAAATAGGGTCAGTAAATGATAAAAATGGTAAACTCCTGATTAATGAAGAGGATATCACTATAAGATGGAGTGATTATGTGTAAAGCTTGTATAGGAATGATGTACAATTAGACAAAAAACCCCGCTAATCAACGAAGAAGAACTCCCCATTTTACATGATGAATTCAAAAATGCACCGAACTCAATAACAAATAAGAAGGGGACAGGAATAGACCAAATCACAATAGAATTTATTAAAGACAGAGGTGACATGTTACAAAGATCTCTATTTGAGCTAATCAACCAGATACACATGAAAGGAGAATGGCCTAAGGATTATTCCACAACAATAATGATACCACTACCAATAAAGAGCAATGTAGTAGAATGTAGCCAATACCGCACAATAAGCCTAATATCCCAACTTCAAAAATACTATTAAAGATAATAAAGAACAGAATTGAAGATAAAATTAAAGCTTACATCGGACCAGATAAATTTGGGTTTCAGAAACAAAAGGGAACAAGAGAGGCCATAGCCAGCTTGAGAATGCTAGGCAAAAGATTCATAAACCAAGGGAGAAATCTCTATGCATGCTTTATAGACTATGAAAAGGCATTCGACAGAATAAGATGGAATAAACTCTTTACCATATTAAGAAAAATTGGAATTGAAGGGAAGATTACTAATTTAACAGAAAGACTATATTTGGATCAGCAAGCAAAGGTAAAAATTGATGCTGTCTTACAGATTTAATAAATATCCAAAAAGGAGTAAGACAAGGGTGCTTACTCTCCCCTGACTTATTTAATATATACTCAGAAGAAATGATGACCGAGGTTATGGAAAATGCAAAAGGAGTTAGAATACATGGTGAATACATCAAGTCCATTAAATTTGCTGATGATCAAGAACATGCAAGGAGCTGTCTTATCAATATAGCACAATAATGTGCAAATGATCTTGGGCTATTGCATCTTTACAGTAGCCTACCTACCTATGCTAAATCTATAAAGCTATCAGAAATGTGGGTGACCCAAACTCAAAATTTTATGGTTACATCTCTGCTAATGTAAAATCAATATTTTTTAATTAAATAAAAATATTAGAACAAATTTAAAATTTTTATTAAATTAATTAGCATTACTGATTTAATTATATACTAAATTTTCTGAAAGAATATAAATTTAAATTGAAACATTAAAAATTAAACTTTTGTCTTCTCTCTTAATATGATATATTTTGTTATTATGGAACAATAAATATTTAAAATTAGAAGTTAAAAGGAAACATTTCATTTTCAACTATTTTCATGCTAATTCAAAAGCTGAAAATAATTGTAAATTATAAATGATGTATAATTTATAATATAAAATTATAAATTATGATGCATCAATGTAAATTTAACTTAGCAATGTAATATGTAGTTTTATATAAATATAATATATTTTGTTTTTATAAACACAGTCAAACCTCAGTTTACGACCTTAATTCATTCCTAAAAGTTGTTTGGAAACTGATTTGTTCTCAAACTGAAACAAATTTTCTCATAAAAAAACAATGTAAAATGGATTAATCCATTCCCATCCCCCAAAGCAAAGCCTTTTTTACCCTTTTAGTAGCATTTCATGCATAAAAATGCCTACAAAATGCAATATAATATTATCTATATCCATTTTATATACATATTAAAAGCAAAATGTTTCATCACCACCAACTGAAACTGAAACCAACACTTTACAAAAAGTGCTATAAATAGAGACTCGACTCTGCCTGGATGAAATACTTGTATAACCAAATGAATCAAGACAGACAACAGTACTTTATCCACATTTTCTGAAATATTATGTTTCAATTGCTTAAATTTAAATTTTAATAAATAAATAAATTAATTTTGATTTAATTTTTGATTTTATTTTTAATTTTACTTTCAGTGTAAAAAACATAGTTTTAATTATTATTTTTAATTTTAATTAACTGGCTATCTAGTATTAATAAATATCATATTAAACATTAATATTATAATATGTAATATATTATAATATTAATTTTGTTATTTAATTTGAGTTAAGAACTTTTAAATATGAATTATTAGAAGTCATTTATATTACATAAATGTCAATTAACTCAGTTTTTATTAATTAATTTGATTTAAATTGAATTGTGACACTTACTAAAAACTGGAGTAGTATCTTACCCGCGTGCACATTGAAAGCTAATTTGAATATCATCATCATTGATGGTTTGTGTTGAGTTATCTAATGACACAAGGTGAATTTCGATGCCAGTACTAAATTGGTAATCCTATTGTTCATTGGTGAGGACATTGACTTTTTTTATCATAGGGAATATAGGAAGTTGACCATTAACAACCAGCTCTGCCAAGTAGTTTGTTCAGAAACTGAGTTATTGTATGTAATCCAGAACAAATATGGCATTCAAAATTTTGTTTGTAAACCGAATTGTTCATAAACAGGGGCAATTGTACCCTAAGGTTTGACTGTATATCCAAACTGTAATTAATCTTAGTTTATTCATCTTTTTTAATATTATTTAAATGCTGATCAAACTTTCTTCTTTTTCCAATTTTAAATCATATAATTTACTTAATACCTTAATAAACCATCTTTTCATTTTCAAAAATAAAAAGATGTATATCAAACATTGCAAAGCCCAATATGTATATAGAAACATAACCAAATAATAACCTTAAATAATCAAACTATAACTCTGCTAATTTAATGATTAATACTAAATAATTTGCTACTAGAGATAGACATTAGGCGCCATCTCTTAACTAAATAAATAATTATAATTTTAATAATTAATTAAATAATTTAGAATCATCTGGAAGAAAAGAACTGACCCGGGGCAGGGCTTGACTCATAACCTCTGCTTGCTGTGTGGTGTGCTTGTCAGTTGTGCCATCTGAACCATTAACCACATAAAGGCTAGCTTGGGGTTCTGGTGGTGCAACTGGCAAGTACACTGCACAGCAAGCAAAGGTTATGGGTTCAAGCCATGCCCAGGTCAGTTCTTTTCTTCCAGATGATTTTAAATTATTTAATTAGTTATTAAAATTATAATTATTAATTTAGTTAAAATATGGCACCTTGTGTCTATCTCTAGTAGCAAATTACTTATTATTAATCATTAAATTAGCAAAGCTATAGCCCAATTATTTAAGATGATTGTTTGGTTATGTTTCAATAAAAAGATGAATTATTAAAGTTTGTTATGGTCTTTTGTAAAATTATATGACTATTAAAATCAGGAAAAGAAAAACTTTGATCAGCATTTAACTGACATTAAAAACTAATAATAAAACAGATCTAGAAGATATTTTTATTCACATATAATTAATCTGCCATCAGCTACTTTTCTCATTATCTTTAGACTGATAATATCACAATACTACCAGACTGAAGACACTCATTTGATTATATGAATTGTACTTTTGATTTTTCTTATTGTAGCATCACTATGGCAGTATTATCATGTTGACTTTGCATGGTATTAAAAGCTAAAAATTAAATAATGAAGATATTATAATTAATTAATTATATTCCTAAATTAAATGAAAGAATATCTGCAAATAATTTAAAATATATAATTTTTATCATTTCTGACCTTCCTGTTCGATATCCCTCTGACTGTAAGAATTTTAGTAGTTCTTGTGAACGATCTCTGTTCTTACGTTTTTCTTTATCAGTAAGTAAATCATAAGGAACAAGTTGAGGATGAAGCCCACCACCTAAAATTCAAGTAAGAATAAAGTAATTTAAAAAAAACACACAATTTCATATATTTATTGTTTAAAGTACATTTTTTCATTATAGTATAATCTACCTTTGATGTATTAAAAACACAAATTATAGTCATGAATTTAATTGTTTTCAAACACTGAAAAAATATTTTAATTCAAAACAATTTGCACATATCATGTACCTGACTAGAAATATGTTTTTCAAATTTATTAAAAGCAGATTATTTCCAAATTATAAATTATATAAACATAATAAAAGTTTATTTCCAGAAATAAACAGCCAAAAAAATTCTTGATGCTTTTCCACATTCTAATATATTTTGTAGCTGATGTTTTTTCTTTCTTTGAAAATAATGATTTTATGCTCATTTTTGAATTTTTTTAAACATATTAAAGAAGTCCTCAAATAAAAAGCTAATTTAAACTGCTTCATTAGAAATGAAAATATAATTTTATCTAAAATAACTTCCTAGTACACATGAAATTTTAAAATGTTGGTTTTGATTGTTTGTCAGAATCAATTGGCATAATTTTTTTTTTCATGTTTCACAATCAAAAATAATTCTTATTAACAACAGGGTATAGCAGATTTATTATAATGTATAACAGATATTCAGATGATGTTCCTTATATTACGGATGAAACAACATGACTGATAAACCTTTTGTTGGATATGGATTTATGTTCTTAATTGAAACAAATTAAGAAAAAAAAATACACTCTTTTTATTTATAATTTATTAAAGAGATTCAAAACTATACATTTTTCTAAAATTATGAAAAGTTTAAAAAATTAGTTTTAAAAATTAAAATTTTCAAAATCATTTTTTATAACTTTTTTATAACATCAATAAAGCACTTGTTTTTATAATGTGTAGAATAATAATATTTAATTATAAATGTTTTATATTTTATGGCTTACCAATAGCATCCATTTCAGTTTTAACTTTCATGGCCCATATATCATGAGTATTTTCTGCTAATCTTTCTGCCATATTCTACATAAAAATATGTAAGATTAAATTTTCTCAAAAAGATAAAATTGAATTGTTTTAAATTTTATCTTACCTGCATTTCTCTGCTCAATGTGAGTGTTGTGAGATCAACAGGTTGGGGATTGTATGAATGGGTTGATTCTCCCTAAAAATCAGATTAAATCATAGAATAAATATAATCATCAATCAAAAATTACCACTTTTAATTCTTTTTGTTAATTCTTTTTGCAAACAATATTTAAAATTATGGCCTTTATATTCTATTAACAATTTAATATTTATGTATACTAAACCTTTAAACTTTTAAATACATACATTATTAGTTGATATATACTGATTTTATTTTTCATTTTTTACAATCTACCTAAATATTACAGAAATCAAGTTCAGTAAAACCATTGTCTAAACAACATTTTCTAAACAACATAAAGTAATAGAAACAAATCATTTGTAATTCACATTATTATTTTAAATTTTATATTATAAAAGAGCTTCTTGTCTTGAAATTTGTTGAAACTAAATCTAAAATACTTTAGTAGAGATTACAGAAACTTATCACACTGTTACTGGTAACATCATTTTAAATTTTCTTTACAAGTCTTTAGAGTTAAGAAAATTAGTTTTTAAGTTTAGTTTTCAGATTCACTTCATATAATGCAGAACCTCAAATAATTGGAGCTCAGATAATTGCAGTCCTACTTTAGTTTAAAGGGAAAAAACTCACAGTTATACCTGCTTGTTTATAAATATTATGTAGTTTATTAATAAATATTTCAAGTCAAAGTTAACTACAAAAAAGTGAACAGAAAATAAAACTATACATGGGAAAAGATTACATGATGATTTGATTACATCTCAAATTAATTAAATAATAAAATTAAAGATTTATTATTTTACACAGAACTTTATTTTGATGACAAATATAATTTAAAAAAGATTTTAAATCAAGATTTGTAATGATTATTAATATAAACAACGAATCAAAATGTGTTTTGTACACAGCATAATTTCAAATTCACTAAACAAAAATTTCATATTCATTCATCTATTATACTCTATCATGTATCTATCAACTATCAATTATATGATAAAGTATGATGTATCTTATATTAATTAAATTATCAATAACTGTGAGGCAGATAAATGCTCAGGAATCAAAGTGAAACAATTTAATAAACACAAAAAATTACTACATAAGTATGGAAATGAAAACCCAAAATGTAGTAATACCCTAAATAGTAATAACCCAAAATATAGTAAAATCCTATACTTATGTAGTAATTTTTTGTGTTTATTAAATTGTTTTCACTTTGATCCCTGAGCGTTTGTGCCCATCATTGGTCTGATAAGCCCTCACTATTATCTACCTCACAGTTGTTGATAATTTAATTAATATAATTATATCAAGGGCTAGAAGCAACTTTTGTAATAATTTTGTTATGATGTATCTATACATCATACTTTATCATATATAATTATACCAATAAAAAAATTTTTCTATTAATTTTTTAACTTTATACAAGTAAATATCATGTAAATAGTAATAAATTCACATCCAAAAATTATAAGGAAAAAAAAGAAAGTTCCTTAAAGAAGTTTTAAAGTTTTTTGTATAGTGTTTTATTTATAAACATTTTGATACTGAGAAGAACCATTGTCTACATTACATATAATTCCAATACTTGTTATTATTTAAATACTTGAATATTTCAGCAATTCTATTGTTGAATGTTAAGATTAAAATAATGTTAATAGAATATTATTCTTTAATAAGTAAAATAGCCAGGACAACAATAAAATATAAAAATATTCAGAAAATTAAAATAAACAATAAATATCTTCATATTTTGTTCTTTTTAACACCTCAAGAACAGCAGAGAAAGGTAGAGTCAACCTTTTATTTAAGGCTACTCTTTGGCTTTGATAAGCAAAAACAGTAACAATTTCAGGGCAATGGCACAATTACAAAAATATATTAATTATTAAATAAAGTAGTCAGGAAAACAATAAAATGTAAAATTTATTCTATTATTCTCTGATTTTAAAAATGTTATAGTTGTAAATATAATAAAAAATATTCAAATCAAAAAATCAAATTATTTCAACAAAATTAACAAATTTATTTCCTTTTCAATGTTAATTATTTTTATTAAATTAATATAATGTGTTGTAAAACACTAAATTATGTATAAAAATTTTTTAAATTATTAAAATTGTTTTAAATAGAAGAATTTATATATTTAACAAACTATTAAACTATTCAATTAACACCTTCAGCCCAAAAAATTAATATACAAACTAAAACTGCTTAAAATTGCAAAATTTCATTAGTTTTTTTAAAAATTTGCTTCATTTTTAAAAAATTTTTAAAGAATACACATCATTTTAAGTTGTTTTAAAAATAAATTCTAAGATTTAATACATTTAATAATAAATATCTGAGAAATTCTGTCTGAAAATGTCACAGAAATATTCATTCCAATGTGCTTTTTATATATTCTTAGTAAAATAAGAAAATATATAGTTTAATTTTTTGTCATTGTATAATTACTATTTAATTTTATTTTCTTTGAAATGGTCAGCATTTTGGTCTAGTTTTATTCTTGCTAATTCCAGTTTATGGATAATTTAAAAATGCATTCATCAAAGTATCCTTCAATGTTTTTGGCATGAAAACATAATTTGAGAAATAAATACATCCTGGAAGAAAAGCACCTGAAAGTTTTAGCATATATCTGTAATTGCATAAATGAAGTATATTGTGCAGAATGCAAATATTTTTTCACATCTAACCATAACACTAACCATTTATGCACTGTGTAAAACTAGTTAGTTACATTGCAAAATCTCTTTTAAATTTCTGAAATAATTTTGACTGTAAAAATAAAAAAAATAACTAAAAACAAATATTCTTTCAAAATATATTTTATTTATTGTAAAAGTTTTATCAAAGTAAAAATAAAAGTATCTCACTGTTTTTGGAGAAGTTACTTGAGAAGCTGATGCTCGAGATGAATCAGTTAATTCAATTTTCCACCCCAGAGCTAAAATTGCTTTTAAAGATTCTCTTACAGGCTCTTCATAGCATTCTTTTTCCTAATTCAATTTAAAATATTTAATCTATTATTAATAAAAATAACAAAATTTAANGTAGTTTTATATAAATATAATATATTTTGTTTTTATAAACACAGTCAAACCTCAGTTTACGACCTTAATTCATTCCTAAAAGTTGTTTGGAAACTGATTTGTTCTCAAACTGAAACAAATTTTCTCATAAAAAAACAATGTAAAATGGATTAATCCATTCCCATCCCCCAAAGCAAAGCCTTTTTTACCCTTTTAGTAGCATTTCATGCATAAAAATGCCTACAAAATGCAATATAATATTATCTATATCCATTTTATATACATATTAAAAGCAAAATGTTTCATCACCACCAACTGAAACTGAAACCAACACTTTACAAAAAGTGCTATAAATAGAGACTCGACTCTGCCTGGATGAAATACTTGTATAACCAAATGAATCAAGACAGACAACAGTACTTTATCCACATTTTCTGAAATATTATGTTTCAATTGCTTAAATTTAAATTTTAATAAATAAATTAATTAATTTTGATTTAATTTTTGATTTTATTTTTAATTTTACTTTCAGTGTAAAAAACATAGTTTTAATTATTATTTTTAATTTTAATTAACTGGCTATCTAGTATTAATAAATATCATATTAAACATTAATATTATAATATGTAATATATTATAATATTAATTTTGTTATTTAATTTGAGTTAAGAACTTTTAAATATGAATTATTAGAAGTCATTTATATTACATAAATGTCAATTAACTCAGTTTTTATTAATTAATTTGATTTAAATTGAATTGTGACACTTACTAAAAACTGGAGTAGTATCTTACCCGCGTGCACATTGAAAGCTAATTTGAATATCATCATCATTGATGGTTTGTGTTGAGTTATCTAATGACACAAGGTGAATTTCGATGCCAGTACTAAATTGGTAATCCTATTGTTCATTGGTGAGGACATTGACTTTTTTTATCATAGGGAATATAGGAAGTTGACCATTAACAACCAGCTCTGCCAAGTAGTTTGTTCAGAAACTGAGTTATTGTATGTAATCCAGAACAAATATGGCATTCAAAATTTTGTTTGTAAACCGAATTGTTCATAAACAGGGGCAATTGTACCCTAAGGTTTGACTGTATATCCAAACTGTAATTAATCTTAGTTTATTCATCTTTTTTAATATTATTTAAATGCTGATCAAACTTTCTTCTTTTTCCAATTTTAAATCATATAATTTACTTAATACCTTAATAAACCATCTTTTCATTTTCAAAAATAAAAAGATGTATATCAAACATTGCAAAGCCCAATATGTATATAGAAACATAACCAAATAATAACCTTAAATAATCAAACTATAACTCTGCTAATTTAATGATTAATACTAAATAATTTGCTACTAGAGGTAGACATTAGGTGCCATCTCTTAACTAAATAAATAATTATAATTTTAATAATTAATTAAATAATTTAGAATCATCTGGAAGAAAAGAACTGACCCGGGGCAGGGCTTGACTCATAACCTCTGCTTGCTGTGTGGTGTGCTTGTCAGTTGTGCCATCTGAACCATTAACCACATAAAGGCTAGCTTGGGGTTCTGGTGGTGCAACTGGCAAGTACACTGCACAGCAAGCAAAGGTTATGGGTTCAAGCCATGCCCAGGTCAGTTCTTTTCTTCCAGATGATTTTAAATTATTTAATTAGTTATTAAAATTATAATTATTAATTTAGTTAAAATATGGCACCTTGTGTCTATCTCTAGTAGCAAATTACTTATTATTAATCATTAAATTAGCAAAGCTATAGCCCAATTATTTAAGATGATTGTTTGGTTATGTTTCAATAAAAAGATGAATTATTAAAGTTTGTTATGGTCTTTTGTAAAATTATATGACTATTAAAATCAGGAAAAGAAAAACTTTGATCAGCATTTAACTGACATTAAAAACTAATAATAAAACAGATCTAGAAGATATTTTTATTCACATATAATTAATCTGCCATCAGCTACTTTTCTCATTATCTTTAGACTGATAATATCACAATACTACCAGACTGAAGACACTCATTTGATTATATGAATTGTACTTTTGATTTTTCTTATTGTAGCATCACTATGGCAGTATTATCATGTTGACTTTGCATGGTATTAAAAGCTAAAAATTAAATAATGAAGATATTATAATTAATTAATTATATTCCTAAATTAAATGAAAGAATATCTGCAAATAATTTAAAATATATAATTTTTATCATTTCTGACCTTCCTGTTCGATATCCCTCTGACTGTAAGAATTTTAGTAGTTCTTGTGAACGATCTCTGTTCTTACGTTTTTCTTTATCAGTAAGTAAATCATAAGGAACAAGTTGAGGATGAAGCCCACCACCTAAAATTCAAGTAAGAATAAAGTAATTTAAAAAAAACACACAATTTCATATATTTATTGTTTAAAGTACATTTTTTCATTATAGTATAATCTACCTTTGATGTATTAAAAACACAAATTATAGTCATGAATTTAATTGTTTTCAAACACTGAAAAAATATTTTAATTCAAAACAATTTGCACATATCATGTACCTGACTAGAAATATGTTTTTCAAATTTATTAAAAGCAGATTATTTCCAAATTATAAATTATATAAACATAATAAAAGTTTATTTCCAGAAATAAACAGCCAAAAAAATTCTTGATGCTTTTCCACATTCTAATATATTTTGTAGCTGATGTTTTTTCTTTCTTTGAAAATAATGATTTTATGCTCATTTTTGAATTTTTTTAAACATATTAAAGAAGTCCTCAAATAAAAAGCTAATTTAAACTGCTTCATTAGAAATGAAAATATAATTTTATCTAAAATAACTTCCTAGTACACATGAAATTTTAAAATGTTGGTTTTGATTGTTTGTCAGAATCAATTGGCATAATTTTTTTTTTCATGTTTCACAATCAAAAATAATTCTTATTAACAACAGGGTATAGCAGATTTATTATAATGTATAACAGATATTCAGATGATGTTCCTTATATTACGGATGAAACAACATGACTGATAAACCTTTTGTTGGATATGGATTTATGTTCTTAATTGAAACAAATTAAGAAAAAAAAATACACTATATCGTGACTTATTTTTAGAACTAACCACTGATACAAATATAACGTCAAATTAAATAAAAATAAACTATGTTGAAAAGTTTTAAAATTGTAAGTTTATTTTAAATAGACAATAGTAAATTCTCCGAAAATATTTTCCTTTGCTTCTGGCCCTATATTTCGTTATTAGCTTTAATGAAGATTGAAGAGATTAAAGAAAGAACAACAGGAACAAAAATCAATGCATGAAATGCAGTTTCCAATGCAATAAGAAATACAATTTTTACTAATATAATGAAAGCGTACATATCTCTGTATACAAATAAAATTCCTAAAATAGTTGACAGAGATCCTTGACATATTGGATAACCGATACGATACAGACTGTCTTTCATTTTTTCATTGGGGGTTTGATACGGAGAACAAATATAGGCGTAAGATATGTGAGCCGGATAATTTACGCAGAATCCGACACATAATATCAGACTCATCATAGATAAAATGTCCATGTTTATACCCCAAAGAGACATGTATCNCAAGTCTTTAGAGTTAAGAAAATTAGTTTTTAAGTTTAGTTTTCAGATTCACTTCATATAATGCAGAACCTCAAATAATTGGAGCTCAGATAATTGCAGTCCTACTTTAGTTTAAAGGGAAAAAACTCACAGTTATACCTGCTTGTTTATAAATATTATGTAGTTTATTAATAAATATTTCAAGTCAAAGTTAACTACAAAAAAGTGAACAGAAAATAAAACTATACATGGGAAAAGATTACATGATGATTTGATTACATCTCAAATTAATTAAATAATAAAATTAAAGATTTATTATTTTACACAGAACTTTATTTTGATGACAAATATAATTTAAAAAAGATTTTAAATCAAGATTTGTAATGATTATTAATATAAACAACAAATCAAAATGTGTTTTGTACACAGCATAATTTCAAATTCACTAAACAAAAATTTCATATTCATTCATCTATTATACTCTATCATGTATCTATCAACTATCAATTATATGATAAAGTATGATGTATCTTATATTAATTAAATTATCAATAACTGTGAGGCAGATAAATGCTCAGGAATCAAAGTGAAACAATTTAATAAACACAAAAAATTACTACATAAGTATGGAAATGAAAACCCAAAATGTAGTAATACCCTAAATAGTAATAACCCAAAATATAGTAAAATCCTATACTTATGTAGTAATTTTTTGTGTTTATTAAATTGTTTTCACTTTGATCCCTGAGCGTTTGTGCCCATCATTGGTCTGATAAGCCCTCACTATTATCTACCTCACAGTTGTTGATAATTTAATTAATATAATTATATCAAGGGCTAGAAGCAACTTTTGTAATAATTTTGTTATGATGTATCTATACATCATACTTTATCATATATAATTATACCAATAAAAAAATTTTTCTATTAATTTTTTAACTTTATACAAGTAAATATCATGTAAATAGTAATAAATTCACATCCAAAAATTATAAGGAAAAAAAAGAAAGTTCCTTAAAGAAGTTTTAAAGTTTTTTGTATAGTGTTTTATTTATAAACATTTTGATACTGAGAAGAACCATTGTCTACATTACATATAATTCCAATACTTGTTATTATTTAAATACTTGAATATTTCAGCAATTCTATTGTTGAATGTTAAGATTAAAATAATGTTAATAGAATATTATTCTTTAATAAGTAAAATAGCCAGGACAACAATAAAATATAAAAATATTCAGAAAATTAAAATAAACAATAAATATCTTCATATTTTGTTCTTTTTAACACCTCAAGAACAGCAGAGAAAGGTAGAGTCAACCTTTTATTTAAGGCTACTCTTTGGCTTTGATAAGCAAAAACAGTAACAATTTCAGGGCAATGGCACAATTACAAAAATATATTAATTATTAAATAAAGTAGTCAGGAAAACAATAAAATGTAAAATTTATTCTATTATTCTCTGATTTTAAAAATGTTATAGTTGTAAATATAATAAAAAATATTCAAATCAAAAAATCAAATTATTTCAACAAAATTAACAAATTTATTTCCTTTTCAATGTTAATTATTTTTATTAAATTAATATAATGTGTTGTAAAACACTAAATTATGTATAAAAATTTTTTAAATTATTAAAATTGTTTTAAATAGAAGAATTTATATATTTAACAAACTATTAAACTATTCAATTAACACCTTCAGCCCAAAAAATTAATATACAAACTAAAACTGCTTAAAATTGCAAAATTTCATTAGTTTTTTTAAAAATTTGCTTCATTTTTAAAAAATTTTTAAAGAATACACATCATTTTAAGTTGTTTTAAAAATAAATTCTAAGATTTAATACATTTAATAATAAATATCTGAGAAATTCTGTCTGAAAATGTCACAGAAATATTCATTCCAATGTGCTTTTTATATATTCTTAGTAAAATAAGAAAATATATAGTTTAATTTTTTGTCATTGTATAATTACTATTTAATTTTATTTTCTTTGAAATGGTCAGCATTTTGGTCTAGTTTTATTCTTGCTAATTCCAGTTTATGGATAATTTAAAAATGCATTCATCAAAGTATCCTTCAATGTTTTTGGCATGAAAACATAATTTGAGAAATAAATACATCCTGGAAGAAAAGCACCTGAAAGTTTTAGCATATATCTGTAATTGCATAAATGAAGTATATTGTGCAGAATGCAAATATTTTTTCACATCTAACCATAACACTAACCATTTATGCACTGTGTAAAACTAGTTAGTTACATTGCAAAATCTCTTTTAAATTTCTGAAATAATTTTGACTGTAAAAATAAAAAAAATAACTAAAAACAAATATTCTTTCAAAATATATTTTATTTATTGTAAAAGTTTTATCAAAGTAAAAATAAAAGTATCTCACTGTTTTTGGAGAAGTTACTTGAGAAGCTGATGCTCGAGATGAATCAGTTAATTCAATTTTCCACCCCAGAGCTAAAATTGCTTTTAAAGATTCTCTTACAGGCTCTTCATAGCATTCTTTTTCCTAATTCAATTTAAAATATTTAATCTATTATTAATAAAAATAACAAAATTTAATCAATTTAATATTTTTTTGTATAACTTACTCTATCACTTAATAAACTATATGGTTTTAATCGTGGATGAGTTTTCCTTTCGCTACTCCAATAATCACCATAAGACCAACCACTTTCAAACTATAAAAATTTAATAAAATTAAAATTTTATCATCTTTGAATTAATTAAAAATTATGATAGTCTTATAATTTTTTTTCATTAAAAATTACTTAAAAATTAAATTAAATATTCAGCTTATTTAGGTCTGTAAGCAATATCAAAATACAAAGATACAATATCAATATCAAAGATACAAGCAATATCAAAATATCTTTTAATTATATAACATAATATTAAAATTTTACAATTATTATTATTATTATTATTATTATTACTACTATTATTGAAATTTTGAAATTACTATTATTAATTACTATTACTAGTATTAGATATGCTAATTATTACTATTATTAACAGTTCATTATCAGCTAGAATAGTATAATCAAATTTGAAATTATTTAACATTGATCAATAATTTGACTTTGTTTATATATATTTCAATAAATAAGAATAAATAACTTAAATAAGCAGTCAAAATTTGAATTAACATTAACAATTAATTCAGTTAACTGATACATAATTTCTGAATTTGTAAATTAATAAATTTTTAGGTTAAAAAAATGTACTTTCCAAAAGTGAAAACCAGATGTTGAAATATTTCTATAATTAAAATCCTTCATCACAATGACTTTTTGGAGAAATGTTTTATAAGTTTTTAAGATAGCTTAAAAATACAACAACAACGAAAAAGTCATCATGTTTTTAATATTTCATTTTAATAATTAAGTAAAAATATTGATTATTTTTTATTATTTTAAAAGCTCTGTCTCTTTTTTAAATACATTTGCAGTTTTATTCATGCAATTAATGCATAAATTTAAATTTTCTAGAAGTTTTTATTATTAATTTGAAAATAATTATGTTTAACTATATATTCAAAATATTTAAATTAAGAAAACTGGATTTTAATCAGTGAAGATAACAAATTTGTATAAATTTTTAATTTATTATAAATGGTTTTGTTAAACTGATAGATTTATAAATAATCCAAGTGTGTTTACTGTAATAAAAACTTGGATTTCTTAAAATAGTTTTGCTTAGAAATTTGCTTAAGAACTCAAATTCATTTAAAAGCACAGTTCAGTTTTTAAAAAATATCTTTATAATCTTAAAACAAATTAACTAATTCAAATATGCATGTGATGTATCAATAAGACAATCCAGTAATAGCCTTTATTTTTTTCCTATCTCATGATAACTTCATATTGCTAATAACTTTTTTAATAAGTTGTATCTTAAAAAGTATATTGTATTTCTGAAAGTCTCAAAAATGAAACAAAATCTGTTAATTTAAGTACTTTTATCAACTGTATATGCATAACATTAATAAAACAATTTAGATAATATGTTCCATCAGTAAATTAATCTATCAATAACAGTTCATATTTGTTTCTGTATCATATGAGATTTTCATCAATTACTGTTAACTCATTTTATTACTGATGTATGTTCTTACAAATTTATCATCTTTAATTTGAGCCTTTGTTGTATATTTGTAGCACAATTTCTCAACTTCAGTCTATCCATGGATTAATAGTTGGAAAACACTCATCTACTCTATAACTGTTGTGTACCTTGGAGAAATTTTAATCATCATCAAAAACTACAATTGAAAGTACTACTGTAATTTTATACAGATAACCCACACTAGCATATACTCTGCAAAAATTGATAGAACAGAAATAAAATTTTCACATAACTTGCACTATCATAAACCATACACTCCTGAACGATCTATTGAAAACTCAATAGTTACAAGGATACAATTTAGTAGTGATAAAGTATCTGTTTATCCTAATTGATTGTTCTTCTCAACAAAATAAATATCATTTAGCAAATAGCCCTACATAGTGTTCATTTTAGCTTCAAATATTTAAAAATTAGCCAAAAAGAAACAACAACAATTATACTGATTACTCCTGTTTATTATTATTTGAATTATGCACTTCTCAGCTTTTGCTAGAAACATTTATCCAATCTGGAAAAAAGAAAATTTCGAACAGATTTAGGTTCAATTTTTGAAGACTTTTCTTACAATTTTAATACAAAAAAATTTAGAAATCATATTCAGAATAATATGATCATAAATACTCGGCAATTTAAAATTTTTCACTAATGATTTTGGGCACACAGTTGTTGCAGATAAAATAATTGGCATAATATGTAATTTATTTATTTCCAAATTATTTTTATTTTCATTTAAGATTTTGAGATTTTCTCACTTTCTGCTTTCATTATATTTTTTGTTAAGTGGAATTTTTACATCTATGAATTAGGACTCTTTCAGGTCTTTCAATATTAAAACAATATCTTGTTTACTACTGTGATCAAAAATATTGGGAATAGTTCATTTAAAATATGCACATGCAAGAGAGTGCTTTCATTGTATATTTTTTTTTTTTGTCATTTGGTATGACTTTCATTGACATCTAGCAGCAATCTTTATGTCATTGTCTGTTTTTGTTTGCAAATAAATGCTTGTTTTTTTGTGTAAAGAATTTCTGTGCTGGCAATTTTTCAAAATTTCAAAGAATGTGCAATAATTTTGTTTTCACAACAGACTTATTGCTACAAAAATATTGGAATTGTTGCAAAAAAGCTTTGGTGATGATAGTCTATCAAAAACAAAAAGTTTGAGTGATACAAAATGTTCAAGGAAGACAAAGAATGCATCAAAGATGAACCATGCTCTGGTAGACCATCCACTTCAACTGACGAACATATCACATCACTCAAGTCAAAGATTTGGTGCTCAATGATCATTGTTTAACAATTAGGGACACTACTAAACATGTTCCAGTATCATTTGTATCTTGTCAAACAATTTTAAAAGATTATTTGGACTTGTGGTGCATCACTTCTTGAGTCATCCCAAAAATATTGAATTTTTTCAAAAACATGTTCAATGGCCGAAGAAATGTTTTCTCAAGTTAAATCATTCTTACAACACATCATTACAAGTGATAAAACATGGATCTATGCTTTTGACACTGAAACAGCTCAACAATCAAGTGAAGGGCACTCAAAAGATGAAGCAAGACTGAAAAAGACCATGTCAAAGTCAGTCAAAAATTAAGATTGGTTGACAGTTTTCTTAAATTGTTGTGGTGTCATGTATCATAAATTCCTTTTGACTGGCTAAACTGTTAACAAAGAATATTATTTGAGCATTTTTTGTCATTTGCATGAAGCAATTTGAAAATGACCTAATTTGCGACAAGAAAACTTATTGGTTTTGCACGATAATAATGCATCTGCTCACAATGCTCTTGTTGTTCATGAGTTTTTGGCTAAAACTTCAACAAATATTAATTCCTCAATCTGATATGGCACCATGTGATTTTTCCTGTTTCCTTGATTAACAGTTCTACTTTGTGCCACCATTTTGAGTCGATTGATACCATAAAACAAAATTCACTGAATTTTGTTTTATAAAACATAAAACAAAATTCACTAAAACATAAAACATAAAACATAAAACAAAATTCACTAAAGAGGTTTCATAAAAGCAACTTTAAAGTATGTTTCAAGGATTGGAAAAAACATTGCTATAAATGCATTGCAATGGGAGGGGATTACTTTGAAGGAAAAAATAAATTCTGATGAATAAATTAAAATTTTGAACTTTATTAAACCATTCCCAATACTTTTTGATCAGGGGTATTATAGTCCACACTTTTATCTGCAATCATCTCTATATACCAATGTAAGACACATTTTTCATTTTTTAAAACAGGAGATAGAGAGAATTTATAATACAGTGGAAAAGATGTTAACAGGTTATATTTTTTAACCAGTCTTTCATATAGTACCTTAGCTACCTACTTGTGACACCTTTTATACTTGGATGACATGAAAATTTTATATCCAGAAATTATATGTTCAATAATTTCACTCTTAGACTGATAGAGCCGGCATTCATCATCTTTATCATTTCCTAATATATATTTTTGATAATTTCTTGTATTTGCACTTGAATACACAGAGGAAACCTTCAGTTTCACTAAAGAGAAGTCCCTTTGTTAGCCAAACCATTGATGCAACAATGTTAACAAAGTCTCTAATAATTGATGAAGGATACTCTTTGTGCAAAGCCTTACATCTCCATACTTTTGTTTTTTATTCATTTTTTACATTGTTTACTTCAAATTGAGCTTTGCTCAAATTTAGAAGTTTATAATTCTTATCAGCTACAATAATATATTTGAGTAGGTTGGATTCTGAATTTCTAAAGAGTGATCTCAGATTATCATATTACAGCATTAATGTTTTGAATTTATTAATTTGAGCACATCATTTATTATTTATCTTAAGATATATGCTCTTTCAACACTGCCCTTAAATTTACACTTTATTGCTCTTGGTTTTCTGTCTAAGCTATCTAGTGTTTCAGACCATTTTAAAATTTGTCTAGTGTTTCAGACATTGTTGATGCAAATATATTTATTGTGCATATTTTTACTTTTCCAAAACACTCAAAATTTTAAAATATTTCTAACTATTTGTATAATCTTTTTCAAATGATTCTTTTAATTTTGAATGATTGATCTTTGTATCTTGATTTATCTTAGTATTTATGTACTTGGTTGTCTAAGACATTTGATGAATTGGCCATTATTAATTCAAAATTCTTGATTTTATTGATTCTTCCATAAGCCAACCTCATTACAGCACATCATCTAGCCTAAATAGCATTTTAATAACTCTTTGATAATATCTATCAAGCCCATTAACTGATTATTATTTTCTGCAATTAGTTTTAGATAATCCATGTAGAAAAGATGAGATTTTTTTAAGCTTTGCTTTTTCTGTTCTATTCTAAATTCAAATTATAAATTTTTTAGTAGAATAGAAAGTGAATTTATAGAAAGGATAAACCATGAAGGATTCAATGAGTTTCCCTGGTATGACAATGACATCCCTGGTATATCCCTCTTTTAATTTGAATTTTATTGAATCTTGTGCATTGCACTTATAACTGTGTTATCCAAATTTTTATGATGTTTTCTAGCACACCTATCATATTATTGCTTGTACAATATGCCTTTAAAGAGCATATTAATCAATCTTGCAGAACACTATCAAAAACTTTCTTGTAGTCTATAAATGTTGTGCTGTAGTTTCTATATTTTATATAAACTTAGTTTATCATCACAGAGTCAATAATTAGTTGCTCTTTACAACCATGTGATTTTCTAGTACATCCTTTCTGCTCAATAGTTGGGATTGTTACACTCTTAAGTGTTGATATACAAAATTAGTAATCATACCTGTGAAAATCTTTTAGATTGTTGGTAAACATGTAATTGATCTGTAGATTTTGAGAATGCTCAGCATCTCTATATTTATATAATATATATACTGTTTCATCCAATATAAAATATTTAAACCTAATTTCAGGATTTATTATTACTATTATTAAAAAATTCTNTTTCATGGCCCATATATCATGAGTATTTTCTGCTAATCTTTCTGCCATATTCTACATAAAAATATGTAAGATTAAATTTTCTCAAAAAGATAAAATTGAATTGTTTTAAATTTTATCTTACCTGCATTTCTCTGCTCAATGTGAGTGTTGTGAGATCAACAGGTTGGGGATTGTATGAATGGGTTGATTCTCCCTAAAAATCAGATTAAATCATAGAATAAATATAATCATCAATCAAAAATTACCACTTTTAATTCTTTTTGTTAATTCTTTTTGCAAACAATATTTAAAATTATGGCCTTTATATTCTATTAACAATTTAATATTTATGTATACTAAACCTTTAAACTTTTAAATACATACATTATTAGTTGATATATACTGATTTTATTTTTCATTTTTTACAATCTACCTAAATATTACAGAAATCAAGTTCAGTAAAACCATTGTCTAAACAACATTTTCTAAACAACATAAAGTAATAGAAACAAATCATTTGTAATTCACATTATTATTTTAAATTTTATATTATAAAAGAGCTTCTTGTCTTGAAATTTGTTGAAACTAAATCTAAAATACTTTAGTAGAGATTACAGAAACTTATCACACTGTTACTGGTAACATCATTTTAAATTTTCTTTACAAGTCTTTAGAGTTAAGAAAATTAGTTTTTAAGTTTAGTTTTCAGATTCACTTCATATAATGCAGAACCTCAAATAATTGGAGCTCAGATAATTGCAGTCCTACTTTAGTTTAAAGGGAAAAAACTCACAGTTATACCTGCTTGTTTATAAATATTATGTAGTTTATTAATAAATATTTCAAGTCAAAGTTAACTACAAAAAAGTGAACAGAAAATAAAACTATACATGGGAAAAGATTACATGATGATTTGATTACATCTCAAATTAATTAAATAATAAAATTAAAGATTTATTATTTTACACAGAACTTTATTTTGATGACAAATATAATTTAAAAAAGATTTTAAATCAAGATTTGTAATGATTATTAATATAAACAACGAATCAAAATGTGTTTTGTACACAGCATAATTTCAAATTCACTAAACAAAAATTTCATATTCATTCATCTATTATACTCTATCATGTATCTATCAACTATCAATTATATGATAAAGTATGATGTATCTTATATTAATTAAATTATCAATAACTGTGAAGCAGATAAATGCTCAGGAATCAAAGTGAAACAATTTAATAAACACAAAAAATTACTACATAAGTATGGAAATGAAAACCCAAAATGTAGTAATACCCTAAATAGTAATAACCCAAAATATAGTAAAATCCTATACTTATGTAGTAATTTTTTGTGTTTATTAAATTGTTTTCACTTTGATCCCTGAGCGTTTGTGCCCATCATTGGTCTGATAAGCCCTCACTATTATCTACCTCACAGTTGTTGATAATTTAATTAATATAATTATATCAAGGGCTAGAAGCAACTTTTGTAATAATTTTGTTATGATGTATCTATACATCATACTTTATCATATATAATTATACCAATAAAAAAATTTTTCTATTAATTTTTTAACTTTATACAAGTAAATATCATGTAAATAGTAATAAATTCACATCCAAAAATTATAAGGAAAAAAAAGAAAGTTCCTTAAAGAAGTTTTAAAGTTTTTTGTATAGTGTTTTATTTATAAACATTTTGATACTGAGAAGAACCATTGTCTACATTACATATAATTCCAATACTTGTTATTATTTAAATACTTGAATATTTCAGCAATTCTATTGTTGAATGTTAAGATTAAAATAATGTTAATAGAATATTATTCTTTAATAAGTAAAATAGCCAGGACAACAATAAAATATAAAAATATTCAGAAAATTAAAATAAACAATAAATATCTTCATATTTTGTTCTTTTTAACACCTCAAGAACAGCAGAGAAAGGTAGAGTCAACCTTTTATTTAAGGCTACTCTTTGGCTTTGATAAGCAAAAACAGTAACAATTTCAGGGCAATGGCACAATTACAAAAATATATTAATTATTAAATAAAGTAGTCAGGAAAACAATAAAATGTAAAATTTATTCTATTATTCTCTGATTTTAAAAATGTTATAGTTGTAAATATAATAAAAAATATTCAAATCAAAAAATCAAATTATTTCAACAAAATTAACAAATTTATTTCCTTTTCAATGTTAATTATTTTTATTAAATTAATATAATGTGTTGTAAAACACTAAATTATGTATAAAAATTTTTTAAATTATTAAAATTGTTTTAAATAGAAGAATTTATATATTTAACAAACTATTAAACTATTCAATTAACACCTTCAGCCCAAAAAATTAATATACAAACTAAAACTGCTTAAAATTGCAAAATTTCATTAGTTTTTTTAAAAATTTGCTTCATTTTTAAAAAATTTTTAAAGAATACACATCATTTTAAGTTGTTTTAAAAATAAATTCTAAGATTTAATACATTTAATAATAAATATCTGAGAAATTCTGTCTGAAAATGTCACAGAAATATTCATTCCAATGTGCTTTTTATATATTCTTAGTAAAATAAGAAAATATATAGTTTAATTTTTTGTCATTGTATAATTACTATTTAATTTTATTTTCTTTGAAATGGTCAGCATTTTGGTCTAGTTTTATTCTTGCTAATTCCAGTTTATGGATAATTTAAAAATGCATTCATCAAAGTATCCTTCAATGTTTTTGGCATGAAAACATAATTTGAGAAATAAATACATCCTGGAAGAAAAGCACCTGAAAGTTTTAGCATATATCTGTAATTGCATAAATGAAGTATATTGTGCAGAATGCAAATATTTTTTCACATCTAACCATAACACTAACCATTTATGCACTGTGTAAAACTAGTTAGTTACATTGCAAAATCTCTTTTAAATTTCTGAAATAATTTTGACTGTAAAAATAAAAAAAATAACTAAAAACAAATATTCTTTCAAAATATATTTTATTTATTGTAAAAGTTTTATCAAAGTAAAAATAAAAGTATCTCACTGTTTTTGGAGAAGTTACTTGAGAAGCTGATGCTCGAGATGAATCAGTTAATTCAATTTTCCACCCCAGAGCTAAAATTGCTTTTAAAGATTCTCTTACAGGCTCTTCATAGCATTCTTTTTCCTAATTCAATTTAAAATATTTAATCTATTATTAATAAAAATAACAAAATTTAATCAATTTAATATTTTTTTGTATAACTTACTCTATCACTTAATAAACTATATGGTTTTAATCGTGGATGAGTTTTCCTTTCGCTACTCCAATAATCACCATAAGACCAACCACTTTCAAACTATAAAAATTTAATAAAATTAAAATTTTATCATCTTTGAATTAATTAAAAATTATGATAGTCTTATAATTTTTTTTCATTAAAAATTACTTAAAAATTAAATTAAATATTCAGCTTATTTAGGTCTGTAAGCAATATCAAAATACAAAGATACAATATCAATATCAAAGATACAAGCAATATCAAAATATCTTTTAATTATATAACATAATATTAAAATTTTACAATTATTATTATTATTATTATTATTATTACTACTATTATTGAAATTTTGAAATTACTATTATTAATTACTATTACTAGTATTAGATATGCTAATTATTACTATTATTAACAGTTCATTATCAGCTAGAATAGTATAATCAAATTTGAAATTATTTAACATTGATCAATAATTTGACTTTGTTTATATATATTTCAATAAATAAGAATAAATAACTTAAATAAGCAGTCAAAATTTGAATTAACATTAACAATTAATTCAGTTAACTGATACATAATTTCTGAATTTGTAAATTAATAAATTTTTAGGTTAAAAAAATGTACTTTCCAAAAGTGAAAACCAGATGTTGAAATATTTCTATAATTAAAATCCTTCATCACAATGACTTTTTGGAGAAATGTTTTATAAGTTTTTAAGATAGCTTAAAAATACAACAACAACGAAAAAGTCATCATGTTTTTAATATTTCATTTTAATAATTAAGTAAAAATATTGATTATTTTTTATTATTTTAAAAGCTCTGTCTCTTTTTTAAATACATTTGCAGTTTTATTCATGCAATTAATGCATGAATTTAAATTTTCTAGAAGTTTTTATTATTAATTTGAAAATAATTATGTTTAACTATATATTCAAAATATTTAAATTAAGAAAACTGGATTTTAATCAGTGAAGATAACAAATTTGTATAAATTTTTAATTTATTATAAATGGTTTTGTTAAACTGATAGATTTATAAATAATCCAAGTGTGTTTACTGTAATAAAAACTTGGATTTCTTAAAATAGTTTTGCTTAGAAATTTGCTTAAGAACTCAAATTCATTTAAAAGCACAGTTCAGTTTTTAAAAAATATCTTTATAATCTTAAAACAAATTAACTAATTCAAATATGCATGTGATGTATCAATAAGACAATCCAGTAATAGCCTTTATTTTTTTCCTATCTCATGATAACTTCATATTGCTAATAACTTTTTTAATAAGTTGTATCTTAAAAAGTATATTGTATTTCTGAAAGTCTCAAAAATGAAACAAAATCTGTTAATTTAAGTACTTTTATCAACTGTATATGCATAACATTAATAAAACAATTTAGATAATATGTTCCATCAGTAAATTAATCTATCAATAACAGTTCATATTTGTTTCTGTATCATATGAGATTTTCATCAATTACTGTTAACTCATTTTATTACTGATGTATGTTCTTACAAATTTATCATCTTTAATTTGAGCCTTTGTTGTATATTTGTAGCACAATTTCTCAACTTCAGTCTATCCATGGATTAATAGTTGGAAAACACTCATCTACTCTATAACTGTTGTGTACCTTGGAGAAATTTTAATCATCATCAAAAACTACAATTGAAAGTACTACTGTAATTTTATACAGATAACCCACACTAGCATATACTCTGCAAAAATTGATAGAACAGAAATAAAATTTTCACATAACTTGCACTATCATAAACCATACACTCCTGAACGATCTATTGAAAACTCAATAGTTACAAGGATACAATTTAGTAGTGATAAAGTATCTGTTTATCCTAATTGATTGTTCTTCTCAACAAAATAAATATCATTTAGCAAATAGCCCTACATAGTGTTCATTTTAGCTTCAAATATTTAAAAATTAGCCAAAAAGAAACAACAACAATTATACTGATTACTCCTGTTTATTATTATTTGAATTATGCACTTCTCAGCTTTTGCTAGAAACATTTATCCAATCTGGAAAAAAGAAAATTTCGAACAGATTTAGGTTCAATTTTTGAAGACTTTTCTTACAATTTTAATACAAAAAAATTTAGAAATCATATTCAGAATAATATGATCATAAATACTCGGCAATTTAAAATTTTTCACTAATGATTTTGGGCACACAGTTGTTGCAGATAAAATAATTGGCATAATATGTAATTTATTTATTTCCAAATTATTTTTATTTTCATTTAAGATTTTGAGATTTTCTCACTTTCTGCTTTCATTATATTTTTTGTTAAGTGGAATTTTTACATCTATGAATTAGGACTCTTTCAGGTCTTTCAATATTAAAACAATATCTTGTTTACTACTGTGATCAAAAATATTGGGAATAGTTCATTTAAAATATGCACATGCAAGAGAGTGCTTTCATTGTATATTTTTTTTTTTTGTCATTTGGTATGACTTTCATTGACATCTAGCAGCAATCTTTATGTCATTGTCTGTTTTTGTTTGCAAATAAATGCTTGTTTTTTTGTGTAAAGAATTTCTGTGCTGGCAATTTTTCAAAATTTCAAAGAATGTGCAATAATTTTGTTTTCACAACAGACTTATTGCTACAAAAATATTGGAATTGTTGCAAAAAAGCTTTGGTGATGATAGTCTATCAAAAACAAAAAGTTTGAGTGATACAAAATGTTCAAGGAAGACAAAGAATGCATCAAAGATGAACCATGCTCTGGTAGACCATCCACTTCAACTGACGAACATATCACATCACTCAAGTCAAAGATTTGGTGCTCAATGATCATTGTTTAACAATTAGGGACACTACTAAACATGTTCCAGTATCATTTGTATCTTGTCAAACAATTTTAAAAGATTATTTGGACTTGTGGTGCATCACTTCTTGAGTCATCCCAAAAATATTGAATTTTTTCAAAAACATGTTCAATGGCCGAAGAAATGTTTTCTCAAGTTAAATCATTCTTACAACACATCATTACAAGTGATAAAACATGGATCTATGCTTTTGACACTGAAACAGCTCAACAATCAAGTGAAGGGCACTCAAAAGATGAAGCAAGACTGAAAAAGACCATGTCAAAGTCAGTCAAAAATTAAGATTGGTTGACAGTTTTCTTAAATTGTTGTGGTGTCATGTATCATAAATTCCTTTTGACTGGCTAAACTGTTAACAAAGAATATTATTTGAGCATTTTTTGTCATTTGCATGAAGCAATTTGAAAATGACCTAATTTGCGACAAGAAAACTTATTGGTTTTGCACGATAATAATGCATCTGCTCACAATGCTCTTGTTGTTCATGAGTTTTTGGCTAAAACTTCAACAAATATTAATTCCTCAATCTGATATGGCACCATGTGATTTTTCCTGTTTCCTTGATTAACAGTTCTACTTTGTGCCACCATTTTGAGTCGATTGATACCATAAAACAAAATTCACTGAATTTTGTTTTATAAAACATAAAACAAAATTCACTAAAACATAAAACATAAAACATAAAACAAAATTCACTAAAGAGGTTTCATAAAAGCAACTTTAAAGTATGTTTCAAGGATTGGAAAAAACATTGCTATAAATGCATTGCAATGGGAGGGGATTACTTTGAAGGAAAAAATAAATTCTGATGAATAAATTAAAATTTTTAACTTTATTAAACCATTCCCAATACTTTTTGATCAGGGGTATTATAGTCCACACTTTTATCTGCAATCATCTCTATATACCAATGTAAGACACATTTTTCATTTTTTAAAACAGGAGATAGAGAGAATTTATAATACAGTGGAAAAGATGTTAACAGGTTATATTTTTTAACCAGTCTTTCATATAGTACCTTAGCTACCTACTTGTGACACCTTTTATACTTGGATGACATGAAAATTTTATATCCAGAAATTATATGTTCAATAATTTCACTCTTAGACTGATAGAGCCGGCATTCATCATCTTTATCATTTCCTAATATATATTTTTGATAATTTCTTGTATTTGCACTTGAATACACAGAGGAAACCTTCAGTTTCACTAAAGAGAAGTCCCTTTGTTAGCCAAACCATTGATGCAACAATGTTAACAAAGTCTCTAATAATTGATGAAGGATACTCTTTGTGCAAAGCCTTACATCTCCATACTTTTGTTTTTTATTCATTTTTTACATTGTTTACTTCAAATTGAGCTTTGCTCAAATTTAGAAGTTTATAATTCTTATCAGCTACAATAATATATTTGAGTAGGTTGGATTCTGAATTTCTAAAGAGTGATCTCAGATTATCATATTACAGCATTAATGTTTTGAATTTATTAATTTGAGCACATCATTTATTATTTATCTTAAGATATATGCTCTTTCAACACTGCCCTTAAATTTACACTTTATTGCTCTTGGTTTTCTGTCTAAGCTATCTAGTGTTTCAGACCATTTTAAAATTTGTCTAGTGTTTCAGACATTGTTGATGCAAATATATTTATTGTGCATATTTTTACTTTTCCAAAACACTCAAAATTTTAAAATATTTCTAACTATTTGTATAATCTTTTTCAAATGATTCTTTTAATTTTGAATGATTGATCTTTGTATCTTGATTTATCTTAGTATTTATGTACTTGGTTGTCTAAGACATTTGATGAATTGGCCATTATTAATTCAAAATTCTTGATTTTATTGATTCTTCCATAAGCCAACCTCATTACAGCACATCATCTAGCCTAAATAGCATTTTAATAACTCTTTGATAATATCTATCAAGCCCATTAACTGATTATTATTTTCTGCAATTAGTTTTAGATAATCCATGTAGAAAAGATGAGATTTTTTTAAGCTTTGCTTTTTCTGTTCTATTCTAAATTCAAATTATAAATTTTTTAGTAGAATAGAAAGTGAATTTATAGAAAGGATAAACCATGAAGGATTCAATGAGTTTCCCTGGTATGACAATGACATCCCTGGTATATCCCTCTTTTAATTTGAATTTTATTGAATCTTGTGCATTGCACTTATAACTGTGTTATCCAAATTTTTATGATGTTTTCTAGCACACCTATCATATTATTGCTTGTACAATATGCCTTTAAAGAGCATATTAATCAATCTTGCAGAACACTATCAAAAACTTTCTTGTAGTCTATAAATGTTGTGCTGTAGTTTCTATATTTTATATAAACTTAGTTTATCATCACAGAGTCAATAATTAGTTGCTCTTTACAACCATGTGATTTTCTAGTACATCCTTTCTGCTCAATAGTTGGGATTGTTACACTCTTAAGTGTTGATATACAAAATTAGTAATCATACCTGTGAAAATCTTTTAGATTGTTGGTAAACATGTAATTGATCTGTAGATTTTGAGAATGCTCAGCATCTCTATATTTATATAATATATATACTGTTTCATCCAATATAAAATATTTAAACCTAATTTCAGGATTTATTATTACTATTATTAAAAAATTCTATTTTTGATTTTTTATAAAATCTGTTTATTTTATTTAATTTATTTTGATAATTAAAGAATAGTATATAAAACATATATGTAATTTTTAACAATTTCTGGTATAAAATTTGGGAATTCATCAATTTACAATATGTTATGCATTGAGAACCATTAATTTATAGATATAAAATCCAAATAATTTCATTCATTTTCTTAAAAATCAAAACAATTTCTCATAATTATAATCCATGATTCCATTGTATATTTTCAGAAATAAGTTATATTAACTTCAATTCCTGTTTAAATTTATTCTAATAAAGTTTTTGAAAAATAATGATATTTCTAATTTTCTTTTTATCTTTTTTGGACTTTCTTAAAAACACACTAAATTTTTTTTTTAAACCAATGACATCTTTCATTCAGAAATTTTGAAACTAAGTCCTGGTATTCTTTATATTGAAAATATGACACTTTCTATTGTATCTTAGAAAAACAATAAATTCAATATTGTATATCAATATTTGCTAATCAATAAATTTCCCATTAGCATTTAGAAAACTAAAGTCTTAATGTTCTATAATAATCCTAAACTGAAAAAACAAACAATTTGTTATTTGCATTGCTATTAAAAATTAATTGTAAAAAATTGTATTAAAAACAAAGTTGTATTATTAATTTTTAGCTTCTTATTAAACAATTTGTTTATCAATTATAAACCAATTAATGTAACTAACTCACTTTACTATATAAAGGTAATCTTTTACTCATTATAATTATTTCAATATTTATTACAAAATAGTCAAAAATGAATTTATTCACACAAGTTTGAAATAAATTAATCCATATTTTAAACTAAAGTTAATGGATTACATGTTCAGTTTCATTCTTTATTAGTTTGTTCATTTTATAAGCTGATCTAATTTAAAACATCAGGTTCCAAATAAATCAATATTTGTTACAAATATAATTAATAATATCATTTAATGTGTTATACTTTACATTTGTAATAATTAAATTTTTTATTCCTTACAATTTGAAATGTTTAAAAAGTTTGCTTGACACTGAAGATGCCCAAGTTTAGGCCAATAATGTTGCAGATTTTAAATACAGTTTTGGTAATCTTAAATAAATGAAAAAAACTGCTACTTTATTTTATGTCAAAAATATACGTTTATAAATTATGATTACTCCTTTCTTATTTTAGTCCTCATTCATAAAATTTTCTATTTAATAAATGTTTATATAAGTTCAATGAAAAAAATAATGGATGTTAATTATATGTAGAATGTCATATTGAAAGTAAAATAAGAAAATATAATTAACTTTAAAAGTAACATGAGGTAAATTTTATATCTTCAAATTTTAATTAATAGTATTTTATAGAATTACCTTTCTGCTTGCCCAAGCATCATGGTAATGTTCAGAAAATCTATGTACAATATTGTTCAAATCAGCATTAAGCTGAATACTGGAATTAAAAATTTAGTATATTAATATCTTGTTGCATAAAAATTTATATATTTATTATATTTAATAAATTATAAAATTACTTATGTGAACAGAAAAATAATTTACAAATTATAAATTTTTCTTGTAAACTAATTCTAGAATTAAGACTGTTATGTAACATGTTATGTAACTTTAAATAATAATAATAATATTAATAATAACTCTCCCGTGGTCACCACCTGGTCGTGGTGGAAGAGCCCAGTAATTTTACTGAACCATACAGCAATGCAGGCTGGAGCACAAGCTCCTGGCAGGGACACCCATGCCAGTAAGGTCTATGGGGAGAAATGAAGCTAAGAGTGACCACACNCTAGAATAGTATAATCAAATTTGAAATTATTTAACATTGATCAATAATTTGACTTTGTTTATATATATTTCAATAAATAAGAATAAATAACTTAAATAAGCAGTCAAAATTTGAATTAACATTAACAATTAATTCAGTTAACTGATACATAATTTCTGAATTTGTAAATTAATAAATTTTTAGGTTAAAAAAATGTACTTTCCAAAAGTGAAAACCAGATGTTGAAATATTTCTATAATTAAAATCCTTCATCACAATGACTTTTTGGAGAAATGTTTTATAAGTTTTTAAGATAGCTTAAAAATACAACAACAACGAAAAAGTCATCATGTTTTTAATATTTCATTTTAATAATTAAGTAAAAATATTGATTATTTTTTATTATTTTANAAACAAACAACTCAAAAACATTTTCAAGAAAATCAAAACACACACAAAACATGAACATCACAACACACACATTACAGAATACATTGATACACTAAAATAGAAACTCGCAGCCAAAGCACTTAGACTCAAACAATACAAAACATGTACATTACGAAAACAACAAAATACAGTGGGTAATCGGTTAACAAACAGATCGGTTAACAAACAAATCGGATAACAAACACTTTTGCGAAAGATTTTTATGTTCGGACAACGAACATATGATCAAATAACGAACACCTCACAGAATAAACACAAGAAGAAGCGATGTAAAATAATGAATACCGATTGATTTTCTCTTGTCTTCAGGTAACAATTCAAAACATTTCGGAGTGCGGAAGGCGTTGACATCGACGCTTAAGCCGGTTTATACCGATCGGATAGTATTCCTCCGAACTTTGAAACTCTCAATTGTAATTCCAGTCTTTTATTTTTCTGACAAAACAATTATTTTATGTATTCACGAGAATGTCGGGTAGGCACTCGTTAAGTTTTGCGTCTGTTTTTCTTTTCGAAAGGTGAGAGTATAAAAGCAAAGATAGAGAGTGGGCAGAAGATGCCTAATGTTGCTAGGCAGTATGGCACGAACAGGTGTATAGTAGGCCGAAATTCAATCTTACTGTATTTAAGAAAAATACAGTATAATCAAGAAAACTCAAGCAGCTAAAGGAGTAACAAAGATCACATCTGAGATATTAATTTAATTACTTACGAAAAATCCTGAAGAAGAGAGAAAAGCAATCGACATTAGACAGATTCTTTAACCCTTTCAAACGGAAAAATCATGACTATTAAAAATGCAAGACTATGTATGTATGTATTTTTATTATTACATATAAATAAACGTAGTAAGAAAGTAGTATATATTTTTCATTTTGGGGGGTCTCCAGAACGAATTAATTAAATTTCCATTAAAATCTATGGTAAATCGATAATCGGTTAACGAACAATTCGGATAGCGAACAAAGTCTTGGAACGGATTATGTTCGTTAACCGATCACCCACTGTA
>NW_019384522.1:188119-193094 GCF_000671375.1 Centruroides sculpturatus
CATGGAAGAGGGCGAGTTCTACAAGTATTTAGGATTCCAACAGGCCAAACTAACAGAACACACACAAATAAAGCAAACATTAATTAAAGAATACCAAAGTAGGTTAAATGCCATTCTCAAAACACAGCTAAATGCAAAATACACAGTTAAAGCAATAAACACATATGTCATCCCAGTACTCACTTACTCTTTCGGAGTTATACATTGAACTCACACAGATCTTGAGCAACTCCAAAGGAAAACAAGAACAACGCTTACTAAGCATAAACAACATCATCCTAAATCCACCACAGAAAGATTAACCCTTCTACATAAAGATGGCAGACATGTCTGATTGACATAGTTAACCTTCACTACAAACAAATACAGTCACTGTGAGAGTTTTTCTACAGGAAACAAGAAACATCACAATTACATAAAGCAGTAACTCTAGCAGACTCAAATAGCACACCATTAAACTTACACTTACATCATACAGACATGACACAACACATAAAGAGCATAGACACCATTAAGCAATTGTGGGCTCAAAAGGCACTCCACAGCAGGCATCCTTTGACCTGGCCCAGGATTTTGTTGACAAAACTGCGTCAAATATCTGGTTAGATCGGGGATGCCTCTTTGGGAAGATGGAAGGATTCATGATTGCCATACCGGATCAGGTCATAAATACTAAAAACTACAGAAAACACATACTCAAAGACACAACACTCACAAATGACACATGCAGAAAATGTCACATTGTGCCAGAAACTATACAACACATCACTTCTGGGTGTAAGCTCTTGGCACAGACAGATTATTTACACAGACATAATCAAGTAGCAAATATAATACACCAAGAGCTTGCAAAGAAACACAACTTGGTAGATATTCACGAGCCATACTACAAGTATATTCCACAGACAGTATTGGAAAACTACACGCACAAAATGTATTACGACAGAGCCATAATCATAGATAAAACAATTTATCACAACAGACCAGACATCGCACTCATTGACGAACACAATAAAATCACATACATTATAGACATAGCCATTCCAAACACTCACAATGTACAAAACACATGCACTGAAAAAATTAGCAAGTACACAGAACTAGCCCAGGGAATAAGGCATCTGTGGAGGATGGATAGGGTAAGCATTGTACCTGTCGTTCTCTCCTGTACAGGTGTGATACCACACACACTACACAAAAGCCTGGGAACATTACAATTGAGTAGAAATACATATATCACACTACAGAAGGCCACTATATTGAATACATGCCACATTGTTAGGAAATTCCTGAATACAGACACACACACTGACACACTTATTTAATTTTAGTTTTGTTTTGGTTGCTATGCCTTGACTCTGGTCCGGCATAGTACACAGCCACCAGTGTGAACTGAGTATAACTCACAAAACCCAACATAATAATAATAGTAATAGTAACAACAACTGAATTTTAAAACCTTTAAAAAATGGAATAATATTCCAAAAACAACAAAATTAATAAAATATTTATTGCTCAAAAATGCATTATATTAATGTTTTTATGACTAACACATCATTAATCAGTTTTGTAAATATGTTTTGATAATACTTAAAATACTTCAATTAAAATGTAGTACACAGTTACACAGTTATATATTTATTAGTTTATTTATTTTATAAAATAAATGAAAAAATGAATACTTTATTTTTTAAATCAAATATCAATAAATTATTTATAATATCTAATATCATTATTTTATTTTTGTTATTGCTTACTTTGTAGTATTAACAGGTTCTGGAATGTATGGTCCATCTGATGGTCCAGCTTGTTTATACCAATCATCATCACTTGCTGCTGATAAAGTATAATCAGGTGGTAAAGCACAGGCAATAGCAATTAAACATGGAAGAGATTTATTGAAAAGTTCTGGATCATATTCCTAACATAATGAAATAAATTTATTTTATAAACTTATCTATTATGTAAATTTATATTTTATTACATTTATATTAATATTGTATAAATTTACTATATATTTGTTCATTTTTCATACTAAAAAAAATTGAAGTTTCTTACATTGAAAGAATAATTATTTATTTCATTGAATATTTTAAACTAAACCAACTTATGTAAACTTGAAGATGGTCTTTCAATAAGACTAAAAACATTAGTTATTTAATATTTTAAAAATTTTGTATTTATCTTCAGATTAAAATATCTTATTCTGTACTTATATTTTATATTAAATAATAATAATAAATTTTTTTGGAGTAATGAATTCTGATGTCTTAATATTTGTGTTTAAAATTTTAATAATTTATTTTTTAATTTTGCTTTTTCAGGTAAGTGATTTGAAGATATATTATGCCTAAGAAAAAGATGCATTTCTCTGCTAGAGGGTCTGAAGTAAAAAAAGTTATTTCATTTGGACTCTCAATGAGTCAAAACTTTCAGAATTGGTACAGAAAGATTTTGATGTTAAAGAGGAGTTATCACTTTTGATTCAACTAAACCTAAAACAGAAATCAACATTACATAACATGGTTTCAAAAGTAAAAAGAATCTTTTCTTGAATTGACAATTTAGACAAGGCATTGGTGCAATTGAAATCTAGAATTATTGTTTGGAAATGAGTTCAAGAATACAAGCATCTGATAATATTTCACTCTCAAACTGGGAAAGTGTCTAATATTTTTTAATAGATTTTGATTTAAGTCCAGAGAAATTTTCATGTTTTATTAAACATAATGATTTAATTATTTCCAGTATACTGAAATCAGAGGATGAAATTGATAAACTCATGAGGCTTAACATTTTGAATTTTTTCTTTGTAAAGCTAAATATTTCAAAAGTTGATCTAGAGCAGGGGTGGCCAACCTGCGGCTCGCGAGCCACATGCGGCTCTTTGAAGGATTATTTGTGGCTCTCGATAAATGTACCCGAGTTCCCTTTTCATTTTTGTGTTATTATATTTTAAAAAATTATTATCGTTCTGTATGTGTTTCAAAATGTCTCAAATTACTAACAACAAATACGAAAGACTAAGTGCAACATTGTAACAAATTTCATTTCCGTCCAAGTTAAGAATGATATGACTCATTGAAAACTGCGCGAACGAACATAAACAGTGGCGTAATTGTCCGTTATCGACCGACTCCAGACCGATTTTGAATTTGTAAACTGTCATTGTAACGGACAGTTGACATTGTGCTCTGGAGGAAACAATTTGTATCTCTCTTGCTACGGATATAATTTGTAATGTGGAATTTTTGGTAAGTTAACTATAATTTGTTTCGTAGTATGTACACGTGTTGTTATTGTTTTAATAACACAAAACTTGTATTTTCTAAATTTCTTTATTTATTTCCAGTTCTTTTAAAAAAATGACGACAGAGAATGAAAAAAAAAAAAAGTTTTAATAAAGAGTGGTAGGAGAATTTCTTTTTTGTTGACAATNTATTGTTTTAATAACACAAAACTTGTATTTTCTAAATTTCTTTATTTATTTCCAGTTCTTTTAAAAAAATGACGACAGAGAATGAAAAAAAAAAAAAGTTTTAATAAAGAGTGGTAGGAGAATTTCTTTTTTGTTGACAATAACGGAAAAGCATTATATGTTATTTGTAATTCTACGGTCAAAAATTATAAAGCTAGCAATTTACGTCGACATTATAAAACCAATCATCCTCAGTTTTCTAATCAGTATCCACCAAATTCCAAATTAAGATCAGATAAACTTGCTTCTTTAAAATCAAATTTAAATAAACAACAGTCAATTTTGACGACCTTTAGCAATNTAGCAATTTACGTCGACATTATGAAACCAATCATCCTCAGTTTTCTAATCAGTATCCACCAAATTCCAAATTAAGATCAGATAAACTTGCTTCTTTAAAATCAAATTTAAATAAACAACAGTCAATTTTGACGGCCTTTAGCAATCAAGCAAATAATGTGGCTGAAGCCAATTTTGTTATTGCCTGGAATATTGCTCGTGCAAAATGCCCGTATGGAGAGGGAGAGTTTATTAAAAAAAACTTGGAAGATGTACTTAAAGTTTTAGATCCAAATAATGCAGCATTGCACATAATTGTTTCGCAAATTCCCATCTTGAGACACACAACCGAACGACGCATAACTGCAATTAATACATCTCTTGAATATAATTTAAAAAATGATTTGAAGAACTGTATTGCATTCAGCTTAGCCCTTGACGAATCGACAGATATCACAGATCTTCTGCAATTGGCAGTTTTCATACATTTTGTTTCACCTGACTTCGTTGTTAAAGAAGAATGATTAGATTTAGTAGCATTTCAAGAGTCAACCCGCGGTGTCGATATTAAAAATGCATTAGATTCCATAATGAAAACTTTTGATGTGCCTCTTAATAAACTTGTAAGCATTGCAACTGATGGAGCTCCGGCAATGCTGGGTAAAAAAGTCAGTCTTATTGGGCTTTTAAAAGATGATTCTCAAATTCCACAATTCATACCGATTCACTGCATAATTCACCGAGAACATCTCGTTACAAAATATTTAAAATATCCTGATGTTATGAAAACAGTGTTATACATTGTAAATTACATTCGCACCAATGCAAAAAATCATCGACAATTCAAAAATTTCCTTGAAGAATTAAAGAACGAAGAACTTCCAAATGACATTAATTTCTTTTGCATTGTTAGATGGTTATCTAGCTACAACATATTAAATCGATTTGTAGATTTGTTTGATCCGATAACTGCATTTCTAAAAGAAAAGGAAATAACCTATTCAGAATTAGACGATGACGAGTGGTTACAAGACTTAATGTTTTTGACTGATGTCATGGAACATTTGCAAACACTGAATTTACAATTGCAGGGGAAAGATAAAATAATATCTGACCTCTCACAGTGTATATTTAGTTTTTAAACTAAATTACAACTTTTTCAAAAGGACATTAAAAGTAAAACATTTTGTCATTTTCCTCGAATTAAAAAAATTTGTT
>NW_019384522.1:193154-209983 GCF_000671375.1 Centruroides sculpturatus
CTTTTCCTTTGTTTAAGGGTATTTGGGCAGTTTATTCTCTGTTATATTCTCAAGTAAACAATACATACAAGTACAGTACAGTATTTTCTGAGGAAAAACGCATACTTATCCTTTTTTAACCCCATTCCCGATAACCCGGCATTTTCACAAACTCGGCCACCCTTCGGTCCACATTAGGCCGAGTTTTCGAGGTTCTACTGTAGTAATACATTTAACATTTGCTGATATTTTACATTTAAATAAAAAATAAAAAATAAATAAAATGTCAGAACTGAAGATCATAAATTGAATATTTATAACACGTTGAATTATTACAGCTAAATAAATTTAATATAGCATAAATGAACTTATTATAGTAATATTATTGCATGAATAAGCTAAAGTCAAATTCTATCACGAAAATAAAAAGTTCATCATGGATAGGATAAGAAAAGTAATCGCAAAACTTTGTCAAAGTTAATATTGTTTGAGAATCAATAAAAAACTTCGATTCACGAACAATACCAATTTTGACAGTAATGTCAAAAAAATCGATAAGCTTATCCAAATGGCTTAATGTTTTTTTATGTTGTGTTTAACGTAAATAGGATGGCGGTGGCAAAGGGTTAAAAGATGATTCTCAAATTCCACAATTCATACTGATTCACTGCATAATTCACCGAGAACATCTCGTTACAAAATATTTAAAATATCCTGATGTTATGAAAACAGTGTTATACATTGTAAATTACATTCGCACCAATGCAAAAAATCATCGACAATTCAAAAATTTCCTTGAAGAATTAAAGAACGAAGAACTTCCAAATGACATTAATTTCTTTTGCATTGTTAGATGGTTATCTAGCTACAACATATTAAATCGATTTGTAGATTTGTTTGATCCGATAACTGCATTTCTAAAAGAAAAGGAAATAACCTATTCAGAATTAGACAATGACGAGTGGTTACAAGACTTAATGTTTTTGACTGATATCATGGAACATTTGCAAACACTGAATTTACAATTGCAGGGGAAAGATAAAATAATATCTGACCTCTCACAGTGTATATTTAGTTTTCAAACTAAATTACAACTTTTTCAAAAGGACATTAAAAATAAAACATTTTGTCATTTTCCTCGAATTAAAAAAATTTGTTCCAATATTAAACAAGAAAAACTCAACAAGTATATAAAAAAGCTAGAAGGAATATTGACGGAATTCCAAAATAGATTTCAAGACTTGAAATATTTTAAATCGTCTCTTGATTTTTTTCTGAATCCATTTGAAATTAACATAATTCAAGGTGAGTTTTCCATTTCCAATATAATTATGACCCAAAAAGCATCTGGAGAATTAGAATTAACAGAGATGCAAGAAGATCAAGCTCTACAATTAAAATATAAGTCGACGTCGATTACTGAATTTTGGAAATTTGTACCAGAATCGAAGTATCCTGAATTAAAAAAGGCTGCTTTTCAAATTATTTCAATATTCAGAACAACATACGTATGTGAATCATTTTATTCCACTTTAAAATTCGTGAAATCCAAACACCGATCAGTATTAACTAACCAGTATCTGAAAGAATTACTGAGAAGTGCTGTCACCAATTATTCACCAATTTTTAAAGAATTATCAAAAGAAGTAGAATAAATGTGTTTAATTTTTAATATTTAAATTCAATACACATATTTTGTACTTTTATTTATATGTTTTCAATAAATATAATTTCTGTAAAAAAAATTTTTTAATACCATTTTTGCATACCTTTTTAATATGTATTTAATTGCGACTCGCGAAAAATTTCAACTTTTGAAAAATGGCTTGGACTATCAAGAAGCTTGGCCACCCTGGATCTAGAGAAATGTTATAGACTTGGTCACCATACACAGAATAAAAATAGTGATTTTTTTTGTTTCCTCCTGGAGTATAAAGATAATTGGGAAGTAAAGTGTGTGACTCTCAAACTTAAAAGGTACTGGTATTTTTATTATTTGATCAAATAATTTTAAGATAACCATATAAATTAGAGATTGGTATAATTATCTAACACTTTTTATTTAAATTGGTATTACAAGAAGCTATTATATTATGCCTAACTTTTCATTAAAATGATTTAAGAAAGTTTAATGTGTTTTTAATATTTAAAAAACAATTATTTAGAATTTGCTAAATGTCTGTTTTGAAAAATAAACATTTTTATAATAATATTCCATCTANCCATTTCCAATATAATTATGACCCAAAAAGCATCTGGAGAATTAGAATTAACAGAGATGCAAGAAGATCAAGCTCTACAATTAAAATATAAGTCGACGTCGATTACTGAATTTTGGAAATTTGTACCAGAATCGAAGTATCCTGAATTAAAAAAGGCTGCTTTTCAAATTATTTCAATATTCAGAACAACATACGTATGTGAATCATTTTATTCCACTTTAAAATTCGTGAAATCCAAACACCGATCAGTATTAACTAACCAGTATCTGAAAGAATTACTGAGAAGTGCTGTCACCAATTATTCACCAATTTTTAAAGAATTATCAAAAGAAGTAGAATAAATGTGTTTAATTTTTAATATTTAAATTCAATACACATATTTTGTACTTTTATTTATATGTTTTCAATAAATATAATTTCTGTAAAAAAAATTTTTTAATACCATTTTTGCATACCTTTTTAATATGTATTTAATTGCGACTCGCGAAAAATTTCAACTTTTGAAAAATGGCTTGGACTATCAAGAAGCTTGGCCACCCTGGATCTAGAGAAATGTTATAGACTTGGTCACCATACACAGAATAAAAATAGTGATTTTTTTTGTTTCCTCCTGGAGTATAAAGATAATTGGGAAGTAAAGTGTGTGACTCTCAAACTTAAAAGGTACTGGTATTTTTATTATTTGATCAAATAATTTTAAGATAACCATATAAATTAGAGATTGGTATAATTATCTAACACTTTTTATTTAAATTGGTATTACAAGAAGCTATTATATTATGCCTAACTTTTCATTAAAATGATTTAAGAAAGTTTAATGTGTTTTTAATATTTAAAAAACAATTATTTAGAATTTGCTAAATGTCTGTTTTGAAAAATAAACATTTTTATAATAATATTCCATTTAACAGTTATCTTTGTTAATTTATTTTCAGTAAATTTACTATAAGAAGAAAAATAAATAAATAACTAAATAAAAATTAATAATACATAATACAAAAAAGAATAGTGTATTCTTATTAATTTGCATTTAATATTGATATATAAATATATTTTTAAAATAAAAGTTTGTTTGTTTGTTTCATTAAAAAAGTAAATTATCAAAATAAGTATCCCAAACTTACCATTTTTGCTAGAGAATCAAATATATTGGTAAATAAAATCATAGTTAAACGTTTTTCTTCTTCTGAAGCTGAACCATAAATTCCCTGACCACCTACAGCTCCATAATACTTTGCACATCGTTCAAAATGTAAAGTTAACAACTGTAAAAAAAAAAATTTATAACTAATTATAAAATAGTTTAAAAAATGATAGAAATTATTATAAATATTACATATTATAATTCAAAAATAGAAGTAATCTATTTAAAATTTTTTAGTTTTATAACTTTAAAAAAAGGAAACTGCATTGATAGAATCTATAAATCATCATTTAATTTCTTTAATCATTTTTAGAATTTCAAATATTTATTTTATAAAAACTTATATAAATTATATATAAATTTCTGACAATAGATTTTGGAGTCTGATAAATTCAATATTTAAATGAATAAAACTGAAATGAGATTATTATTTATCTAACAACTGTTCTTCATTTAAATTTAATTATAATATTTCTCAACTTAATAATTAAAAATACAGCATTTTATAACTATGTAACAATAAAAAGTACTTTACTACAAGCCATGCCCCATAATTAAGGTACTATTTTTATAACAATTTAGTAACAAATTATGAATGTAAGCTATCAAGATGTTTTTTATGAGGTCAAAAAGGTAAAAATATAAGGATGTTAAGTGCAGACTATGTGCAGGATGGTCCATTACTTTCCATCATTTTTAGCCAGTCTGAAGTCTAATGTACAGTATGAGGAGGTGCTTATCATGCAACAGGCATACCATTGTGATTTAGTACTTTGTGATTTTAATGTTTTTGGACCTCTTAAGAAACATCTTGATGGCTTATACTTCTCATTTAAAATATTAAGCACAACTATAGAGAGGCATAAAATATCACACTGGGCCACACTTTCTTTTATGGACAAACCTGTACAAAAATTATAGCCATTTAATATAATTTTGTCTTTATTGTTGAAACACATCTTTTCTTGGTTTTTACACAACTTGTGAAATTGCAATATGTGGCCTAAATGATTTTTTCTGATCATGTTATGCCATCTTTTATGCTCATATTCTAAATTCAACAGAACTTCTACTGCATAAATTCCAGGCTGAATAAATGGACTAATACAAATCTAAGAAAAATAGAATAATCACTAAAATAATGCACTTTTACTGTTTTTTTTTTTTCACTAACAGAAAATAAAAGTTTTTTTTTTCAAATATTTGTTTTTGTGTTTTATATTTTTATGGTATTATATGTATTCACATTCATTATGCAAGAAAAACATTAGAAAAAATAAACTTTGCATATTCCTCATATTTTATAGAAGAAAAAATTAATTTCTATTAGCATTCTATCAAAAAAAATTTACTGGGCCAAATGCAATTTCCATTCCCAAAGGCCATGCATGCTCTAACTATTCCATTATACTGATATGGCTAACCTGTTGCTTTGAAATAACACAGCACAGATTTTAATGTATAGGTTGTATAGCATGTGTTGCAGAAATGCAACACATGCTACACAGCCTGGGTTAATTGCCAGGTGTGTTGCATAGTTGCAACACATGGCACTTAATGTGTTAAAGATGCAATCATGGACTTTTTCAAATCATTAAGTGGAAAACTTTTTCAGAAAGGAATTTTTGCCCCTGTCCATTGATAGGGAAAATGTTTAAAAAAGAATGGCAACTACATAGAAAAACAGCTTAGACTGTGTAGTTTCAAATAACAAATTTAATTTTTTAATGTAATTTGTTATTAAAGATTGTACCTTACTTTTAAAACATAGCTTGTAGAACTTCCATACAAACTTACAACCTGAGAACTCCCAGGTCGCAAGTCTGAAAAAAAAAATTGAGTAAAAATTTAGCTTCTAAAAAAATAGCCTATTTTATTTGCACTTCTGAAATTAACATATTTTAAAATACATTCTATGTAGATGAAAACAAACTGTTCATTAAAAATAATGAAAATTAATGAAATAATTTTTGATCAAGTAGCTAAAAGCTCTTAATGTTTATATTACACAAAATTGCTTAAATTATTTTTCAATATTTTTCTTACCCTTAATGCAACAGTTGTATATTCTGTAATCACGGATACATCAACAGTCAATTTTCTTAATAACTTTAATAGCATACTGGGTTGCATTTCCCTAAAGAAATTTAAATAAAAATTAAAATTTTTAAATTTAACATATAGTAAAATAGAGTAAAAAGTTAATTAAATAAAAAATTATTTATTTAAAATTCTTTTCTTTTAATGAGTAAAAAATAATTAAATACATACCGAGTTAAGCTTACTAAGAAATCTGAAACACTTTCTCTTTGGCCTTTAGTCAAAATTTTTACTTTAGATAAACGATAAATTGTATGGAGTGTGGCATCTAATATATTTGCATAATTATCAGCATTTGCAAAATAGTTGCAATATTGAATTAATGTTGGTAAGATAGAATTTCCAATGTATCGATTGAGAGCTAATGCCATTTCACTTTCTGATCCATCATTCTAAACAAAATTTTAAATTCAATAACATATATTATTACAACATAATATACACATATATATTTAATATACATATTATACTACTGTGTTATATGCATGTTATGTATACAGTATGATCATGATTTATACAGAAATTACATTCTCAAAGCACATACATAAAGATCAATTACAACCAAAAAACAAAAGTCCTGAAAATTTGATTAAATTTATAAAATTATGTTATAGCAATTTTATATTTTATGTAGAAAATAATCATTGTGTGTTTTAACTTGCATTAGCAGAAGTATTTTGCATATTGGACTTGTTAGAATTAAAATTCATTTAAATACAGCTATCGCTCCCATTTGTAAACTAATTGGAAAAGATGTGAGAGAGTTAATTATTAAAAAACAAGGTGTTGCAAATTCAGAAATAAACTAGCTAATTGAATGCCACAAATCTACTGTGGGTAGAATGCTTAAAAAATACACAGAAAATGGAAAAACAGATGTGCAACCAAGATGAAGAAGGCCATGTTATACTAGAAAGACAGAAGATAAAGTTCTCAGAAGTCTTATAACAATTTCTAGGAAAAAATTCTGCTAAAATGTTAACTAACAAATGGAGTGAAATAACTAAAAAAAATTATTTTTTTAAAAAACAACAAAAATGGATTTAAGCAAAGAAAAAAATGATGTCACTGCTTCAAGTTCAATGAAACAAAAGAGAATTAAATGGTGTAGAAAATATAAAGATTGGAACATTAATAAATGAAAAAGTATTATTTAGTGACAAATCAAGATTTTTGTGTACTTAAGAATGGAAGCACAAAGGTATTACAAAAAATAAAAGTAAGGCATATCATCCTAATTGCATTTCAAACACTCTAAAGTTTGCACCAGGAATTATGGCGTATGAAACTTTAATTGCTTATTGATTTGGAAGCTTACACATTCTGAAGCAAAACATTGACTTATCACTTTACATTAAAATAGTAGATAAAAATTTTCTATCAACAGCTAAATATCACTTTTCTGATAACATTTATCAACAGGATGGTGCCCCTGCCCATAGAGCAAAGAAAACAAAATCATATTTTCAAAACATGCAAATAGAGGTATTAGACTGGCCTGGAAATTCACTAGACCTTAATCCCATAGAAAAATATATGCTAAAGAGAAGATACAACTGAAACAAAAACATATTTTAAGTTTGAAAAATTTAGATGAAAACATAAATCTAGTATGGAAATAAATTATTGTCAAAGAATGTGAGAAGTTAATTTATTCCATGCCACAAAAAATTAAAGAAGTTTTAAAGGCTAAAGGTGGAGCCATACAATACTAAAATCAAACTTGCAGGACTTTTGTCTGAGTTTTTCTTATTTTTGTGCATGATATGTTTTTTACTTTGTTGTATTGCATTGTAAAAATAAATAATTTCAAAATAAAATTTGTGGTCTTTTAAAAGAGAAGAAATGTCTCTTCTGATTTTATTAATAATTGTAATGTAAATTTGATTAGTTTTTTTTTTTGTATGGCAACAAAGTTACCAAGACTAAAAAAAAATTGCTTGTTGCAGGACTTTTGTCCCTTGGTTGTATGTAAAAAAAACTTAAAAGAATAAATTCTGCAAACATATAGTCACTAGCCTAAGCAATTTTTCAGCTTAATTCATGCAGATAAATTTAAAATATTTTAAAAAATAATTAATATAAAAAAATTTGGGACAAAAATTTGCATATATTGTATGAAAGAAATTGCTTTCTTAGAAAAATTTAACTAAACTCCACTGTATAGATAACTTTCATTAACTATGTAACATTTTGGATTTGTACTTTGGATTATTTTATTTTGAAAAGAAAACAATTTACAAAGATAATTTTAAAATAAAACAAGAATCTGACTAGTTTTCTTGTTTGTTGTTAATTACATAAAACATTAATATTTTTACAAATTATTAAAACAATACTAATAATGGTTCAGCAATATTATCTCAAATATAAAATTACCCTTTCCAACATAGTAGCAGCTCTGAGATCAAGTAAGAATCCATCTTCTAATAATCTAAAAAATGATTCTTGAGTTGGCAATCCATAAACTCTCTCCAAAAATAATACCACTGATTGCTTATGATTTGGTTGTAAACCAATTGGCATGTCACTTCTATGTTCTAAATTAAAAGTGTTTAAGATTATCAATAAAAATAATGAAAATATTAACTAAGATTTTACATTTACTATTTTAAGAAGGGAATAAAGAAAAAAATAAGTTTTTTAAAGTAAAAACAGTTAACAGATGAAAGTAACAACAGTTAAAAGATTTAAAATAAAAACAGTTAATAAATGAAAGTTTAGGATTCATAATGAACATATTCAGATTTCATATACAGATCTAAAACTTACTTTTACATAATAGATTATTAAAATTATCTTAACTAATTCCTGTAATAAACATCCTTGCACATTCTAAAAAATTGGATTGCATTGTTATATCTTTAAAAAATTTTCTTAATTTAATCTCTAGTTTTTATGTCTAATTTTTTTCTTATAGTTAAAATAATAAATTAATAAGGTAAAATAGATCTTATTAATTACCTATTTTTAGGTAATACAGTAATACCCTGAACTTACATGATAGGAGGGACCAAGCAATAACCGCATAAGTCTAATTTGCATAAGTTGGGGTATAATTTCGCATATAAATACATACAAATTATTTTTAATTGGGGCCAGAGACTAAGAAAAACAATAATATAAAAAAAAATGTTTAATAAAATCTTAAATAATACATATGTATAACAAATTATATTATTAAAATCGTAAACCGAAGTTATTTTGATGTAGAAGGCTTTATAAAATCTAACAAATTAGTCTGACAGCTGAAAATTTTTTTCTCCTGCAAATTTCCTCATAGCATGCTAATAATTTTTTATTTCTCGTTTTGTAGAAGAAATGCACTCTTCGTTGGAGTCTATATTTTCTAAAATTTGTAACCCCCTTTTCAATTGAACTGAGTCCTTCTGTCAAGTTTCCAACCATCATTTGATCTTCTGATTGAACTGGGTCTAAAAAATCAAGTTCTTCAATGTCTTGATCTTGCTAATGCATTTCTATGAGCTCAATTGTCAGCTCCTGATTGTGGAAATCCAGCACTTCTTGAACGTCATCACTATCCATTTCTAAATTTATTTGCCTGGCAAGATTGACAACTTCTTCAATCACAATACCAATTTCATCAGGCTCTGGCACTGATTCTGCCTTAGTTTGTGGTGAAAGAAAGGACATAGTTTTTCCAGACCATTTAAAGTTTTTCGTGAAACTTCATTCCAAGATTGTCCAATGATTGTCATTGCATCTAAAACATTGAATTGTTTCCAAAAGTCTTTAACAGAGAGCTTGTTGTTTTGTCTCATAGCTTCATGCAGATGTGCAAACGATCATCTCGTGTAATGTTTGAATGTTTGAAGATTTGAATGTTTTGATGACTCTCTGATCCATCGGTTGAAACAAGCTGGTTGTATTTGGTGGCAAAAATACAACTTTCACATGTGGGTCAAAATTAGTTACATGATGTTTATAAATGATGCTTGAATTTAAAGATTGAGCATTTTTCACAGCTTCAAGAATTTTTTGTTTACCTTTTATAAGTGTTCTGGCAGTCAATTCTGGTAGATCAAACTTCTTTGCCAATTCACAAATTTTCACTTTTGTATCAAAATCTTTAATAATGTTAACTTTACATTCCAAAGATAAAGTTCTTATTTTCTTGTTCGATGCAGAAGAATAAGTTATACTTCATTTGGATGACATAGTAGAGGCTCTCAAGTCTCCGTAGATATACGTAGATAAATAAATAACACAAAATAAAGTGTAGCTATGCGTTAATTCCGTGTGACATGACCGAACATGTAAGCTGAACAATAGTGTGGGGGGAGTGAGTAATCAAGAGTTGCGTGGTGCACAAACAAAAAACGAATCAATGAGATTTGCAAATTGCGTAACTCAAGGTTTGCATAAGTCAAGGTATTACTGAACTTAATTTTACTTTATACTTTTCCTATCCAATTTATTTGTTGTTTTTATTTTCCTTATGTTTAAATATGTTTTTTGTATTTTGTTTAACATATTTAATTAGTAATTATAATATAACTTTAATTATTATTACATAGGGTAACATGGATCACCTGTACATTCATTTTAGAATAAAGAGAGCGCGTTTCATATAAAATCCTAAAAATTTTGACACTAGCAAATGGTAGAATTTTCAATTTCCAGTATTGGCTGGTAATGGGCTATCCATTACCCGCCAGTACCAGTCTAAAAGTGAAATTTTTTTAAATAGAACATGATATTTTTTAAATTTAGATTTGGATTGAACTTAAAAAAAATAAGAATTTAATCTCAAACATAAAATGATCTTGAGAGTGTGATGTATGAAGAAAAATGATACTGTGAAAATAAGAAAATATCTTAAGTTACAAAGTATTTTTATTAATCTACCATCAATATAGGACAAATATAATAAAAATTTTGGCACAATAATCATATGTAATTGATGCTAAACTAACAAAAATTGTTAATATTGCTATATAGTATTTTTGTTCACGTAAACTCTCTGAAATAATCTATTTGGTACTGATTTTAACTGTTGTTCAATCAAAATATTCAATTGAGCATTGTTCATCATCAAAGTGCTTGAAAAAGAACTTTGTAGTATATTGCTAAATTAGTAGTATACATATGATAGTGTAATGTTTCCCAACTGGTGCGATTGTTGAGATGGTCAAGGGGTTGAGACAACCATGTGTGAGCACAAAATACACACTGAGACAAGCTTACCATTTACATTTTCCCATTTAATAAAATATAAAAAGTTTTCTTACAAAAGTTGGATATTGTTGTCTTTACAATTTTTCTTTGAAAAGTCTATTTAAGCAAAGGAGTCCAGGAAAAGGTCCAAATGTAGCTATGAATGTATTTGCTTGGTCCCTCAATGATTGTTTTCCAAAGGATTGATGCCCTGGAGCACATTGGTAAGTTTGGATCTGAGCAGGTAGGTACTTGAGGTCGTCTGCCATGTTCTGCCACAGTTGGACGCTAGATTGCTTAACTCATGGAACTTGGATGTTGCTAAATGATAAGAGCATATCCTGGTGGATCATGGATTAGTAAGCAAAAGGACAGATCTTGAAGAAAGAACAAATCCTAGACGATCAGCTCTCTAAGAAAAAAGGATCACAAATATTAGAGCAAAGAACGTCTGTCCTTGAAACATGACTTTTTAAAAGGCTTTTCTCCTTTATTCCATGTTCTAATTGATCTTCCCTCATTTCCTGTGGCAACTCAAAACCTTTCAGGGTGCAGGAGAGGTCGTTATCAACACTTAACCCAACCCCAATCAGCTAAAATTTCTTCAAACTTAAATTATTCCTTGTAATTCTAGCATTTTATTTTCCTTTTTGACAAAAATAGCTTTTATTGTTTTTGCAGGACTTTAAGTCTCACTTCAGGTTTTAATTTCAAAAAGTGAGAGTCTAATTGTCCCATCAGATATTTGTCATAATTAACATAAAATTTCAATTTCCATCCAGGACCTCACAATAATGTCTAGGATAAATGTATTAAATTTGTAACTTTTTAACACATTTATTCTAGTGTTTATCCCATTTTCAAAGGAAAAATGGATGTCTTTCCTTTGAAAAGACAACCAGGGGCAAATCTTGATAGTTTCTGGGATATAGTGGAATCCAGAATCTATCACTGCAATGAAAACTATGCACCCCTTTTTGTTATCCTTTTGGTATACTTCTCCATATATCAGATATATCAGTTACAGTATGTAATTTTATCTTTCCCTTTCTGGTAATAAAATCATAAGATACTTAATATTCGCATTTTATATTTGTATAATGTTCATTGTTCTTACATGTTCCATCAGAATTATTTTGTCATAAAACCATATCAAACTCATAAGTTACTTACAGAATGTTTAGTAGTTTTCTTTGTTTTTACCTAACTATAAATTTTTCTTAAAAAAAATCAAACTTTATTGCAGATCTAAGCTGATATTGCAGCACAAGTATTATCCACCTTTACAAGTTAATTGGTACATAGAAGTACTAATTTTTTATATAAATAAATACATAATACATAATTATGTTCCTGCATATGAGATTTCAGTTAGGAAAATGTTAAAAAACAACAATAAAAATATTTGGCAACAAAATTTTTATAAATATTACATTTATATTTATTTATCATTAGTTTCCTTCTTTTCAAAGAAAAAATAAACAAAATTACTTCTTTAAATACATTTTTGTCTAAATGCTTGCTCTTTTCCATAGCCCAACTAGATGAAGCAGTCTTTGTTGAGAAAATTCTCATGATTGCAATTTTTACTTTCTTTTAAATATAATTCTTTATTATTCAAAATAGTACAAACAGTAGAAGAACTTAGAGAATATTTAATGCCAAGATCTTTAACGATGCTCCCAGCTTCATAACTGCTTATAATTTCATACTTGTTTTCTAAAATTATTGATTTACATTGTTTTTTAGTTATTCATATCAGTAATGGTATCATCTCTTCTTTTGGACATGTTGAAAGAATATCTGAAATACTTGAAAGTAGAAAAATAATTTTAAAAAACTTACACATGCTAGACTTTATATTTATACATCAAGTAGAGTACTGAAAGTACAAAAATAAAAACGAACTTATACACAGGATACAAATGAACAACAATACAGTATCTGCTCTTAACAATGACTCATTAAGAAAATGGTTATTCATTAACTCATGCCTATGGCAATGTTTCATTAATACCATCTCCCTAATGCAGTAATATGTCGAATTATAAAACTAGGAACTCATAAACTCATAAAGCAGGAACTACCTGTAATCCTCAATTGTTTTGAATAATAATCTATTCAATAAAGACATTTCTTTATTAACATTCCTCATAATCAATTTCAGTCTCAAAAGTGCCTCCATTTGTAATACAAATTCAAACTATCTAAAATTTCTGACAACAAACTGCTACCTCACTAATCTAACAATAGGTTTTCAACAAATTTAATATCAAAAAACAACTAGAAATTAAAGGATTAAATCTTTATTTTAATAAAATATAAATGTAAAATATAAATTTTTTGCATTATAAAGATGCATGTTATGTTTATAAATAATTTGACTTAAGATGTTCGTCAAAAATATGACAGTATCTGTCATATTTTTTTGTAATTTAAATGAACTATATTTTCAATTAAATGCTTAATTCAGTAAACTATATTTGTGTGTAACTTAATGCATAAAAAAATCTCACTTATTTTAAAATAAATATAAAAATAATTTAAATTAATCAATACTTAATGCATATTTTTAAATTGTATTAATTTTAACTTTTTATTTAATATTTACCTTCTTGTCCAATGGCTGGCATTTGAATATTAAAACGTAAACTAAGTACACCTTGTAAATCTTCTACAGGAACAAGAGATCTTAATATAGCTCTTGCTCTAATACAATCATTTTTCCCCTGAGCAATAGTTGCTGCTTCTGGAGCACATCGACCCAATAAATCAACTAAAGCACAGTAAAAATTTAAAATTGCAGCTCCAATGTCTATGTAATCTTCATCCTCTTCTGCAGATGTATCTCCAATACTTTCTTTTTCTGCTTGAATTCTTTCAGACATTTTAATAGCTTCTTTTATAGCTGCAAATAAGCCTGGACCTTCACCTCTCAATGCTGGACCAAGACATTCTGGTCTTCTGATTAATAAGCGAATTACAAGATTGGCATTTTCCTCTACACTTTCTCCTGGAATTTTAAGTAAAGATATACAAATTATATGTGTGTAGATAAAAAATTTATAAAACAAAAAATTTCTTACCATTAACCCAAACACAAAATTTTAAGAAATCTAAGTAACGTTCTCCTTCTACAGGATCCCATCCAACATCTGGATACCCTTTATCGATTAATTCTTGATTAGACTGTAAACCACATCGAGATAAATATATTGCAATTTTTTCTAAATAGTGTTCTCTTAATGCAAGAGCCAATTCACTATTTTCCATCAATGATGAATATGCAACATCTAATGGTGTTGAACCACGAAGAGATGGCCGGGCTAAAATATATAGATAAGTTAAATATAAAAAATTTTTATGAAAAAATTATTCTATTAAAGAAAATTGCATATATATTTTTTATTTGTTAGAAAACACTGCATAAAGTTGCTAATATTAATGCATACATTGTAATATTTTTTCTATATATTTATCAAAAATTCTTACTTTAAAATTGTCACAAATGTTTTCCCATCACACATAAAAAACAGGCAGCACTAAGAATTGATTAATCAGCAGAAAATTTTTGAACTGGTGATGAAGCATATAATGATCAAAGTAAGCAGGGGACAAAATATACATACATAGGCATTTGCCCCTCCCTAAGATCAAGTAATACAAATTCCCAAAATTATAGTTGTAAAAATGATTGAGATATGTAACCTTAAACCCTCAACCATGGAATCATGTCTTAAAATTTCTTGTCTGTCTTAAAACACCCCAAAAATTAAATAATTAAATAAAAATTATTGATGTAATTATTTGTCTCCAAGCTTGCTCCTCTCCTAGAAAATTTCCTGCAAACACCCATGTAAACATGCAGTATACAGGGTTTATGTAATAAAAAAATAATAAATGTTGCAAATATATTGATTACTTTCATATTCATCTTTGATTTGTAAAAAAAAAAATTTTGAACACTGAGAATATTCTTTAGTCAAATTTAAATACATTTCAATACTCACAATACTTGTTTTATATTAATTTAAATTTAAATGAATATCGAAAGTACTTGTGAAATTTAATAGTGACATAACACTTGTAAAAAAAGGTTTTTCGTGGATTGTTATTAAACTCTAAATAAATTACATTCAAATTTCTAAATTAAAGATTATTTTTTATTCTTATTATTTTTAAAAAAGATGCTAACATTTTGTATTAAATAAATTATTTTCACTATATAATTATAACCTAAGTTTATTATAATTTGAAAAATAAGATAACTACAAGATTAGTTTTTTTATTAATGTTGTATTTAATGTAAGTAGCATCTGTAATGTTCACAATTACTTAATTTCAATCATGTCCCAGACCAGGAAAGTAAATTTATGCAGAGTGTCCAAAGTGACATGTTAAAAGATATTACAAGCATAGCCTGCCTTATGGCATTTTGCTAATATGACTCTCTTCAATTACATTCATTTTATTATTTTAGGTGCTTGCTTTGCTCTTCAGATAGTTTTTTGACAGCATCACTTTCAGCTTTCTATCAATGTAAACATATTAGATGACTAAAGGAATTAGAACTAGTGGTGGAGCTTAAAGATGTTGCAAAATTACTTGCATCTCATGACCAGTCTCTGACAAATAAACATTTGCTTACAACTGAAAAATAAAGTGGGTTGCTTCTTAAAATAGAGTCTGCTTATGATGAAGGTCCAATTTCCATCAGTAAAACATTAACAAAGAAATTAGAATAATATGTTAGCTTAATAGAAAAGAAATTGGCAGATTGGCATAAATTTTGAAAGAAGTTCTGTAATTAATACAATAGTGTCAAATAAAATCACGTTCTAAAAGAATAAATACTTAGAGGAAAAAGGCTTCAGTCCATGAAGCAAGCATCTTTGCTATCACATTTGAAGAAAATGACAATCACTATTACCACAGCCTATGATTAAACAGCCTTGAGCTAATTAAAAAAAAAAAAAAAAAAACAGTCATCAAGCATCTTTATAGAGCTCTCCTCATTCAAAATGAATAAGATTTGTTGAAGATTCAAATGATGAAGTTCCATTATTGCCTTTAGTCTTTCTACAATAAATATGCAATTTTAAGTTCACATTTGTCAGTCATCACAAGCAAAGGATGAAAATATTTTAAGGTAAACAATACTGCACATACTACAACATATTTTTATTAATTAATTTTACTTTTTTCAGCATTTTTATTGAACTATTGTTATTTTGCACTTAATAACTGCTAGTGTAAACATGTTTTTAGACTTTTATAGTAACTGGCAAGTAGGGAAAAAAATCTTGTTGTTTTAAAATGATTTTCACTTTATGGTGGTGGTATGATTTCACTTTATGGTGTTATTACTAATGTATACCTGTATCTGTATACCTGTATCAGCATACAACATATATGATTTAATTTATTTTTTATTACATAAATTATAATCTACCTTAATTTCATTTTTTTTTATTATATTTTCATTGATATGTTCAATTCATTATATTATCATTTTTTCTCAATCAGCTTTAAATTTATTCTAATTGAAATATATTCAACTTCATTTCTTTAAAAATAGCTGTCTGAAGTCTGAAATTTCAATTTTGCATAAGTTGTTTTACATATAATTATGTTTAATATATGATTTTTGAACTCGAGAAGATTTTCCATCTCTATCTTAAACCTTTTTTATATTAACTTCCTAAAGTTAATTTTACTAATATTACATTTTAATTCCTTTTTCTATGTCTCATTTATGGTGAGTCTGTGAATTTGAAAATATATTTGTACAATACATGTGAACTATTACACATTTTAATTTTATAGACGTGTAATTTTTTACTTCTAAATATGTCTCAGTTGACAATATATATACTTTAATTTAGTACATTATTCTTCCTTAATTTTTCCTTTGTACTGAAACTTGTAAATTTCATATTTAATATTATTCCTTATACAAGTGCATAATAAGAAATAAAATATACTGTAATTTTATGAAAGATAATAATATTGGCTTGTGAATAACCACTTCGTCAGCTCTAGGAACATCTAAGATTTGCTGTGATATGCATTGTATTCCTCATTTCACTTTCTCTGATCAGTAATCAGTTCTAAGTTCTAAATTTGTTTAGATATTCCAAAATATTATCTTTCTATTATTTATTATTTATGAAAAATTATTTTATATATATATCAACTTCTTCAAT